>NC_044368.1:12928559-13056059 GCF_007364275.1 Archocentrus centrarchus
TACATCACTATCTGTATACCCCATCAACCACTCTCAGGATAAATTGGTTTTTTGGCAGCAAAACACTCAAATTACAGCATCTGTCAGTTTTTGCCACTTTAAATCTTCTCTAAAACCCCAGAAATTGAAAAATGACCTCAAAAATACTGCTTTAATAAATGTGAAATTCTTGATTTTAATATGAAGATTTGGACTGGGGGGGGGCAAACAAAAAAAAGAAAACAGACTTCAGCGATTTGACAAGCAAATCAAGAGCTGATAGTGAAGAGGCTGAGTCTGCTGCAGCAGCAATGCTGGAGTCACCATGACAACAGATAGAGGGACGATGCAGCGAGAGGAGGTGGCAGCAGAGGTGGAGGAGGAGGGGGGTGGAGTTACATAACTGCCTCTGCAATTGAAGGGGGGGGGGGGGGGGGGGGGGGGGGGGGGGGGGGGGGGGGGGGGGGGGGGGAATCAGACGCATGCAGACAGATGCTGACTTTCTGGGGAATGTTGGAGCTGCTGATGTGAACACATCAACAGAAATGTCAGCCGTGAATGATTTACATTGTTCACTGTTGGATGATGTAATTCATCTGTTATCTGTTTGGAGTTTAATCAGCTTCAAAATAAAGGGTGCTAAAATGTCAACCCTGCTCTCTGACTTGACTGGATGACTTTAAATCTGCTCTAATCAATATTCCTACATTAATCATGCCGTAAAGGACTAATTGACATGACTTATCACCAACCGTGCATGCAGCTACCCTCATACCTGTGAAGCCTTATATAGATCATTTTAAGGCTTCAGCTGTTGAACTTCAAAACGCAAACCCTACAGAGAAAGTCAGCAACTAGCATATACCATGCAGAACATTTCTCTCAGGAATTAGTGTAATTAGTGTGTAAAAAAATTTAATTATAAGAAATGAGGGGTAGCTCAAGATTGTACTGTGCCACAGAACAGAGCAAAAGTTAATATACTACTGAAGACATTGACCTTCAGTGCTAAGATTTGTTTATCATGCAGCCTATATCAAGCCTATTGTAGGAGCAGAATATGTATTTACTGGGTATCACGCATCACAGGGTAATTGGTGGGCCTGACTATATATGGTAAGGGTTTTTTTTGGTTTGGTCAGGTGTTCCACCCGGAAGGGAAAAACAGTTTTTGACCGCTGAAGATGCAAGGACCTTGGAGAATTATGGGTGTTGATATTTCAAGTGTTTCTAGAAATCTGTGCAAGTATAATGGACACTGATGATTGTGGATAAAAATAAATGGACGAGTGTTCAACTGGCAAGTATGACTCAGACTTTGATTCATCAGGCACCGTGATCAGCGCGTCAATTAGGTTAGCCCGTGTGTAGCGCCTCAGTGGCTTAAAGCATTGGCTTAGCCTCTACACCTATTATTGTGCAAAAATCCAAGCTCACTTAACCAGAGCTTTACAAAACCAAGATTTGCTCATTTACTGCACAGTGCTGATAAAAAAAAAAAAAAAGGAGCAACAATGAAGACGTCCCCTTTCTGGCAACAGCTACACAGACTAAACTGTTTTCAGAGATGAAAATTAAGTTCTAGCTATGTAGTAGTCCAATTTATATCATTGCATGAAGCTGCTGATATTGTATTCCACTGCTGAATGAATCAAGATATTTGTGTCACCTTTTTATAGAGCCTTTCTTCCTTCCAGTTTGAAAACATTTTTTCACTCTGAGCCAGGCTCTGATGGAAAATCCCTCCCCTTATTGTGGATCATACTTGCGCATGTTTGTCTAGGTGTGGTGAGCTTTGACACACTGAATAATTACCAGTGTGTCTCCAGGGCATCACTACGGTGTAAATACAGGAATATATTCACCTCATAGTCAAACACAAACACAGGACTGCAACTAATGCTAATAATTATCAAGTACACCTTCCAATTATCTCCAAAAATCTTTTATTAAAGAAGCAACTTTGTATAAGAAGAGACTAACAGAAATCAGTGAACAATCGTACAAAAAAGAAAGAAAGAAAGAACCACATTCACGCACATAAAGGAATCAGTAACAAACAAGTAAAAAAAAAAAAATGCACAAAGGCTAAAGATGTTCAGTGTCAAACGGCTTGTCTGGGCGCCCACATTAACCCCTGAGATGGATTTCCATGTGTGACTATAGCAACTCACAGAGCTGTTGCTGTAGACTGTGTGTGAGGTAAGACATGCTGTCACATTCTTTTTAGAAAGGCTTTTCGCAGCAGCTCTTCCACACTTGTTGACTTCTTTTTCTAATTGTACTGTCATGAACGTTCATATTTAACATGCTAACCGAGGCCTGTAGAGTCTGAGATGTAGCTCTTGAGATTTCTTTGAGCATTGCACGGTCTGACCTTGGGGTGACTCTGCCAGAACATCCACTCCTGGGAAGCTGGAGTCCTGAATGTTTTCCACTTGTGAATAATCTTCCTCACTGTAGAACGATGAATTTCAAATTGTTTAGAAATGGCCTTATAACCTTTCCCAGATTAAAAGGCAGCTACAATTGCTTCGCTGAGATCATTGATGAATGTACGCCTGTCACGGTGCCGGGCTGGTATGGGGGTTTTCATTAGTCTGTTAACCTTCTAGGTGACAAGATGGGTGGGATTGGCATCCTCCAAGGCAGCTGGAGTTCACACCTGTGAGTGATCTGCTCATTGACAGCGAGGTATTTAAGGGCCAACCGGGGCAGTCATTCTCCCCAGTTTGTTCATCCTCCACGGTGAAGCGCAGGCTCATTTTATTCTGTGCTCTTGTCCTTTTCTTGTATTTCTGACCAGAGTTTTTGTTCCCTCTAGGAGTCCGCTACAGGAGCTCGGCTCATTGCTTGAGGAAATTACCATCTTTCATTCATTGACCCTAACCTGCTCATCTTACTGCTGCCCTCTCCTGCCTGCCCACTCTCCACCTGTACCCAGCAGCTCATCTTGGATCTGTCTCCTGTTTTTGGACTTGTCTCTCATCCTAGCTCATCTGCACATATTGTAAAAATCAAAGTTTCTGATATTAGCCCTCAGTTATCTCACCTGGCTCTGTAGTTACAGTCATTCTTTCTCTTCACAGACATCACTCCTGTTTCCAGTGCTTGGTCAGATCAGGGTTTCCTCCACCTCCAGCAATTCCTCTGCTCCCAAATTTGTATTAATAATAAAAGACACCCTAAGCATCTGATTCTAGTTGTTTTTGTGGGTCTATTAGGTTAGGGCCATGACAACATCTTGGAGTTATGTTAACACACACCAAACTAACAAACTGAAAAAAACCTCTGCCTTGCTGATGATCAATTAAGCAGGTATCTTTGATTCAGCAGGACCTGGCTGCTATTTACTCTCTTAATTCCTATGGAAGCAGTATCTCAGTTTCTGTTAAGTAAATAATTAGGTTGCATTTACTTAATTTTAAAACCCATTAAGATTATTTAAAAAAAAAAAAAAAAAAGATTTTATATATATATATATATATATATATATATATATATATATATATATATATATATATATATATATATATATATATATATACTGATATAACCTTACAGAACCTTATATTTCAAAGAGATTGTACTGAGAACAAACATGGGAACAAATGTACAGGGGAACAAGATAATCCAGAAAGTTCCTCCTCTACTAAATATAGACTTGTGACCGCTAACTGTCGTCAGAGAATCTTCACGTGACACTTTCTGATCTTGCAAAGTCAACAACATCCAGAGCTCACCCTCATACCAAAAATACAAACTGTGCCACTTACATCTTAAAATACACACACCTAAGCTATAATCACATTTATTACAGTTTAACTTTTTAAGCTCAAATACATCACCAACACAAATGGCACATTCAAATGCTCAAGATAGATAAGGCTGAATAATCTCCACTGGGAACTGCTTTCTGTCTGGCAATAACAAACACTGTCAGACAGAAAAAGTAATGCTGGCTGGCGCTGTGACGGATATAGATTACTCTGCTGCATGTGCCTTCACTGTGGCATGGGCTTGCCATGCCACTGTGGAGAGGGAGAAAAAAAAAAAAAAGACTCGACACAAACAAGGCACTGAGTCTATTTACAGCCAGTCTCCAGATACAGAAGAGTCAGAAATACACTGTGACTTTCAAGGTAACAGTGCCTGAAGGGTTTAGAGGCTACAGAGCCGGAGATGTCAGATACAACTTAACAGACCGGTTTGAAAATCTAGCCCTCTCTCTGCAAATGGAAATGTGTCACTTCCTGTAAATAACAGGACTCAGTTTTGTGAGACCAAGCTGTGGCAGGGACTTTCCATATTTTATTGCATTAAATTTCTCACTTTCCATATAAAACCAGGGCAGTCCTAAGGTTCTGATTGATTGTTAACCATTTTTGTACTGTTACAGATTTAAAAAGTAACCAGGAAAAATAGTAAAAAGCAAACCTGGCTAGCACAGATTGCACTTTGACTCGTTTCTAAATGCCTTAACTATAGGGTGATAGATAAGAAAAATCAGGCATCTAATGAAACTGCAGCACCTGCAGCGCTAAAAGCAACCAGAGCCAAGTGAACAAATACCATTTTTGATCATCTGTGTGAACCAAACCAATCTCTACATTTGTAAACAACTAATATTTCTATTATGTGAAGGTTATCAATGCCACAGGATCTTAAAAATATGCAAACTAAATACTTCCTAATTCTAAATCTAATCTAATCTAATCTGTGTTTTTCTTGCTGAGTTCAGAAAATAAACGAACACTTAACTTGTCTAAATGAGACATGCAAGATAAAGCCCCCAAGGACAGGTGTGATCACTTCTTTTAAAAAAAAAAAAAAAAAAAAAAAGGTGGTTTAGTCATTCATGACTCAGCAGCTGTTGTCAGCCCAGACAAGCTTTCCTAGACACACAAAACATATCATGTATGACAAGCAAATACCCTGAGAAAGGTATCAAGCTTAATGTTTATTTAAAGACAACATTCTGCCTTTAATCCACTCGAACTAATGTCAAGACGCACTGCTTTGAAAACAACCCAAGCAGAGCTTGTCATCTTTAGTGTTTCCTGCAATTAAAGGATAAGTATATTACGAATGTACTACTCTGCACAGATGTATTGTAACTCACCATAGAAACGACAAAAATATTTTTGATGGTGTGGCTGATTAATTGATGAGCAGAAGCTGTTTTGTGGCTGAGCACCATCTTCAGTTGGTGACGTAATTACCATGTATATGATTAACTAAAAAAACAACATGGAACGTTATCAGCAATTTATCTGCCTTTTCTCACAAAAACTCTCAGAATGAAAATGAAAGCAGCTGTGATTGAGTTGTTTAATGGATGACGAACAATCATAAAGTTACACCTGGGGTATGGGGGATACATGTTTGAGCCCACATACGAAGAGGAAGGTAGTAACAGCTCCAGTGGAGTTCGTACGTACTGCAGGTTTGATACCGCAGGCTTGTCAAAATGTGCAGCATAAAGTCCTTGGCTTAAACACAAAATCATCCCGGGCACATTTTATTTGGTCGCACCAAAACTGATGCTGCTTCAGTACCCTCAAATAATCCAATATTTTCTTCTAATTTAGATTGATCACAGTTATAATAAATATTTTGTATATTGTATTGTATATTGATTGTGGATTAATAATACACACAAAATTTTTTTTAACTAATTATATATATATATATATATATATATATTTTTTTTTTTTTTTTCTGCCTGTTGAATTGATTGTGTATTATTAATCCACAATCAATCCAAAAGCCAGAAAAAAATCCAGTGTTCTTATCATTCAAATTTAAGAAACCAAATGAATAAATTAAAGAAAATGCCATTTTTGATTGAAAATATGTTGCCTTACAAAGGCACAAGTGTTTTCAGTACAGACCTTAAATATGAGAAACTTCTGATGAATTTTATTCAGTAAGGTCTCATTTCAAGTTCTGAGATCAACCTCTACCAGGTGTGAGAAGGGACAGAGAGAGAGTGCCCAAAGACAAAAGCAGAGAGGTTGTAGAGGAAATAAAAACAGGGCAGCAGCGAACGCAGGAAAAAGAAAAACAGGCAGGCAGGTTTGTGAGGGCAGAGCAGGCAGTGAGTGTGTAAGCTGAGAGCTGCAGGGGGAGCAGTGCTGGAGTCCAACAGAGGATCTGATATCTGAGACTATGGAACAACAGGACACACAACACCAGCTGGGTTGAAGACGGTGCTGAACGGCTCAACCCTGCTGACAGCAGCAAGGAGGTCATCATCAAAATGGTTTACTGGAAGGGTCTGCTCGCTTCAATATCAGATGTTTTCTAATATTATCTTTATTTCTGTTTAAGAGGGAGAGACATTAAATGATTTAGCTATCCCCCCAACAATGTCCTACAGAGCAAAAACAATGTGTATATACTTACACTGCCGTATGTATGCATGCTGGGCAAGTCAGAAATTACAGCCTTTTCCTGATATTTTCACATTTGAAAATTATTCTTTTGACTAAATGAAATCCAACTTTAAAAAGTAGGTAAAAAAAAACAAAAAGAATCATGATGATTTTCCTTCAGTGGGCTGCAAACCCTGATTGAGCAACATTTCAAAGCTTACTCATCACTTTCACTAAAGGTAGCAGCAGCAGCATTTCTTCCAGTGTGTCATCCAATTTCTACACCATTAAATATTGATACTGGCTTCAAAAATCAAATACTGATCAGACGAAGATGAATAATTACAGAATCTGCAAAAATAAACAATCATTTTAAAAAGTGATAAATCAGCTCTCTGCTCTGAACTTGCTAAACCCAGAATCATTAAAAAGAGGCCTCATTCTCAACAAAAGCAAGCAAAAATGTTAATAAAAAGATGGAGACATGCCATAGGAACTACATCACAATTAGTAACCTAGTTGTTGAACATAGTAATCTATGTAAATGTTAATGAAATAAAAAATAAATAGAAAAAGGGGCAGCTTGGCAAATGTAATCAACTAGAACAGGTGCAAGCTGATGAGACTAAAGTTAAAGTAAAGCAAGCTTTAGACTGTTTCATGCAATAAATAAAACTGCATTTCCCAAGTTGAGCAAAAGCAGACTTCAGCTACAACATATTCATCATCATAGGTGAAGCTATGTGAAGGAGTTCATAAAAAAATTATTAAGGACCTTACAAATAAAAATAAAGCTCAGAGTCTTACAGAGAAGGAGGACCACCCACTTTGAGAGACAGATCGCAATAATCAGCATTATAATCACAGGTGATAAATACTGCTGAGGGTTTAAGAACCGCTGCTGAGGCATGCAAGTATAAAATATCACTATAATTTAATAAGCACAGAAAAGATGCTTTAATCAGCCACTTCTACAATGCAAAGGGAAAACATGATTTACTCCTATTAAAATGCAAATTTCAACATATGTGCTGAGATGCTTGTAATATTTGTACCAATCGTGGCAGTAAAAATTATATTTACTGAGTAAAAATAACACCCTTCTTTATTTAAATAGGTTCCAATGTACTGCTAAAATTATAGGAATAAAAAAAAAATACAGTATTTAAATAAATTGTGAAAAAAATAGCTGAAACATAAGCGATTATGCGCATATCAAAGATCAAAGCTTCTTTTTTTTTAATAAAAATATAAACCAAATCAACAGCAGCCTTCTAAAACTAAAATGATTTAAGAGTGCATAAAAATAATTAATAAATGGTGCTATTAAATGTGAAGCAATCCTCCCAAAACAGTGTTTCAGAGATAATCACAAGTCAAATTAGTCCATCTAATATATGTTTCCCCTTCTAATTTCTTATATTTAAATACAAAAGCACATAATGTGAAACCAAACACACAAAAGTTAAATACGAGAAGTTTCCAGTGTCTTACCTTTTTCTGGTACCACACCACAGCATCTTTTACTTTGGAAGCCATTTACATTTCCCTCCTCTCTGCCTAGGGCATCTTAGACTGAAAACACACAGCAAGAGAGAGAAAAACCATGAGTTACGGAGTAATGAAGAGAGGGAGGGGGGGGACTGAGGTGTATACCTGCTATGCAGGTGTGTCATGGCAAACGACGAAAGCGAGAGAGGGAGGGGAAGAAACATACCCTTGTCATGATCACTTTTTAAAGTGAAGCTCGCTGATGTGAGTAATGGAGCCAGGTCACTCTTAAAAAGGAGGTTTGTAATGTCAGTAAAACTTTTGAACGGTTGAATAAAGTGGATGTACACTGATATGATGGAATACACTTGCACACAAATCTAAACCTAGTCTCCCCTGCTCTCTAATCCATGTGAAATGTGTCCAAACGTAACGTGTGTACAACACTTATTCATGCACCCCTTAATAATGAGCCATGTTGTTTCCCTTGACACCCATTTTAAAAAGAAACCATCTTGTCATAAAACAGGACTGTCAAGTGGTTATTTCTTCTGAATCATACCTCTCTCTCTCTCTCTCACACACACACACCCATCAAATCACAGGATTTCTGCTGAAGCTATTTAATTATGGCTGGCTTATTTCTTACCATGTTTGGGTGTGTGCAAATGAAAAGAGCACCCATGAACACACACCTATATCCACACATCTACACTAAATTAATGCACACACATGCAAACATGCTGACGTTTACAACAGCCAACTGTCATTAAATGGATTTTATTGTATGAATTTGTAATTAATATGCATGTGAGTATTTGGACAAACGTACATCTTTGGTATGGCAACTCTGACTCAACACACCACAGCACTGGATTTAAAGCCATTAAGATATGAGAGTCTACATTTTAATTAAATTTTCCCATTTCTTAAGAACTTTTTCCAAACATTTTTTTTGGTTTAAAGCCTTATTGAATACAGCACGAGGATTTTTGGGGAAACACAGAGTTCCTCCCAAATGGCTGAGCTCCTCACCCAAGCCCAGCCGCCCTTCAGATGACGCTCATTTCCAACACTTGTATCCATGATGTCATTCTTTTGAAGGCTACCCGAAGCTCATGGGCGGTGACCGAAATATAGTCTACAGGAATTGGACCAGGCAAGATATCCAGATAGTAGTTAATGGATATGTGATTTAAGTCTTCCTGTTCTGGGTCCTGGTCATTCTATATGAATGCAGATAAATTCTAAAAAGCATAACTGACTGTTTTGATGTCTTTTTGTCCTTTAAAAACTAAAGAAAACTATTACACTACTATAGCTCTTTTCAAGACCCTCTAGCCCAACAATGAACCATAAACTGCACAACTTTGAGCTGATTTTTTAAATTTGGGTAACTGATAGGAAGAGGATGTGAGGCAGTCATCCATACAACCATGTACTCTGAGTGTCAGTGTTACAGTCAGTGTGTTGTTACAGTAAGCAGTCACTGAAACAGGCTCCTCAGATGGATGGTAATGATGAGAACTTGTTTGTTGTGGTTAAAGCAAAGCTGTACTGATCTGCTTCAATAAGCCTGAGCTTCACAGTCATTTGACACTCTGTATAACAAAAAGATGTAATTGCAAAAGATGCCAGTGCACATTGCACGAGGTAACAGCCACATATTTTCATTACAGCTATTCCACTTTAATCAGCTTACTGTGGATTTCTGGCTTTGTCTACAAAGCTGTACTAATCAAATTTTCATGAAGATTTTTATTAATATGACAAGTGTAACTGCTTTAATATGGCTGTTAATGAGTAACTAACTCATGGGGATGGAAGGGGAAGACAAGGACAATGTGTGGTTAATGCAAAACTGCCAAGTGGAAAACATGAAGGCTCTGCGGTTAGCCACTGTCCTTCACTCTCCCGCTCTCTCTCTCAGCCTCTGTTCCTTCCTCCTCTATGGTTTAGTCTCCTTGTATTCCTTTTCTATTTCGCTGTTACATAAGCGCAGCGTTGTCCTGCTGTGTGAGTGGGAGGGACAGAGGGCATCGGCTGCAGGCCAGGCTGACTCAAAGGGTAGCAGGAGCTTTCAGCTTTTCTTGAGTCATGGATTATAT
The DNA here is from genome assembly GCF_007364275.1 of Archocentrus centrarchus. Lineage (NCBI taxonomy): Eukaryota > Metazoa > Chordata > Actinopteri > Cichliformes > Cichlidae > Archocentrus > Archocentrus centrarchus. Next base: position 12,938,515 of record NC_044368.1, read on the forward strand.
TACTTAATTCAATCAAACATAGCTGCATATATAGGCTTCTCAAAAAGCAATAAACCATAATTGAAGGCCGCCATTTCTCCTTGGTTATTTGAACTTGAGCTTTTCTGATTCATTTTAAGCTTTGCACTCAAGGTGAAACATTTTAAAAGCAGCCAAGTGAAGACATCCTGCTTTGCATGTGAGCACCTGTCTGTGCTGCCAGCCCAGTCAGCAGGGTAATCACTACCTGGCATTTTCCAGTGAGTTTTTTGGCCATTGTTTCCAATGTAGCTACTTGTAAATACTTTTATGTTCTGATGTGCTTCTGCTCTTTAGAGATAGGCTCTCAAAAAAACAAAACACACACACATAAAGCTGAGGATCCAATTTTCTGACTATCTGCTTAAAGACATGGGTGTGAGAGACCATAGTACAGAACTGTTTGACAGTTCCACAGCTTATCTGTTGACTGCCAAACCACAACACAGGGTGCCACTTCAAAGAGAGGAGAATTAGCTTGAATGTGTGCATCTAAGACCATCTCCGTGCATTCAAAGCAGCAGCTTAAGCATGGGGAAATGTGAGAATACAGAGTTAAAAAGCAAGAAGGTGAGAAAATTTTAGGTTCGAGTCAAGCATGAAAGGCTTCGAGCACACACACAAACCCTGACTGCAAAACCACCATTTGACAAGCACTTAACCCTGAACGGAAACAAAGTTGCTGCTGCTGCATGCACAGTCCCTATATTGCTGCAAAGATGTACATGTGTTGCTGTGTGTGTGTGTGTGTAGCAGCAGAAGGCTAAAGACATTTTTAGACACAGGAAGAAGGGCCCTTATTTTTTTGCAGCTGTCTATAGTTAGAATCATGACTCCTCCCCTCTCACTGCTGCACCACACTGTCAGGGGTGGTTAACTCCAGGCCTCGAGGGCCGGTGTCCTGCAGGTTTTAGATGTGTCCCCCATCCAACGCACCTGAATCAAATGGCTGAATTACCTCCTCATTATGCAGTCAAGTTCTCCAGAGTCCTGCTAATGACTTCTATAAGTGATTCAGGTGTGTTGGATCAGGAACACATCTAAAACCTGCAGGACACCGGCCCTCAAGGCCTGGAGTTGCCCACCCCTGCTATATGTGATACATCAGGCACTCAAATAAATAAATGCAAGTTTTAATGAGCAGCAAAAAAGCGTGGACCACGCTTGTTTGTCCTTGTGCAGTGCTTACATGTGTAAAGTGTCAATAAAGACCTTTAGATTAAAATTTAAATTAAAAGCAAACAGGTGGTAAAAGAAAGGGAGAGAAAAACAAATGAAAGCAAGGATTTCAACAGAAGAATAAGCTTAAACTCATATGCACACACTTGAGTGTGCACATGTGAGTGTACTGCTTCAGAAATAAACAGATCTAAAAGCAGAGTAGACTAGTCCTTTGTAACCCACTTTCCATCCTCACTGACATAAACAAAAACATAAACATGTTGTTCACCAACCACACGTATGACATAAAGCTCATCATGAGGCAGGTAGCACTTTTAGTACTTCAAGATATTCATTGCCATCTTGGGAAACCTGCAGATCATTTGTGCATCAGTGAGATGACATTTATTACCAGACAAAACTTGAAATCAGAAACACACAAAATGCTTTGGTGTAGTCTGGTCAACAACAACTTCTAATGATTTTGGCAATTAAGCATGAGCAGAAAGGACAAAAACAGACTCATCCAGGCAGACAAACCAAAGGTACTGACACCCCATCATTACTGGCGCTGGGCACAAACAGCAGTGTTTTCTATTTGTCATCCTCCCAAACTGTCTGACGGCTTTAAGACCACAAATCCTCCCCATGTTGAGACAGCGATAAGAAAAACGGGCAGATGAGACCAGCACCAATCCACAAACACTATCAAACAAAAACACCAGCGGAGCTGCATATTATTGCCTAATACAGCTTCATACGCAGGATTAAGTGTGAGCTGCACGGTTATTATTCCGGCTGGAAAACACAGCAAGAAAAAACAGTTCTTTCCTAACGCACTTTTTCCAAACCACACATTAGCAGCGTTCCCAAAATACACAGTGGTTTCCTGAGGGGTATTTAGGGAACAGAGCCCAGACAACAGAAACACACGCAGTTGTTATACTTATATGGTCACAACAGGCTGCATTTGTAGACATTCAAAAACTGGGTTCTCTTGAGTTTTCCAGCATTACAGTAAATTTCTCAGATATTTCAGGGTTTAAAAGTTTTCATGTTTGCAATTTTTTAAACAGTAAATCTTATAGCTCTTAAGGAATTTAACAACTCTGATAGTCACATACACACACTCTCAGTGTACGCAACAGTGATTCTTATGAAATCTGTCTGACCACTGGTCTGTCTGAACTGACCCATTTAGAAAAAGGAAGAGGGAGAGTGCAGTCAGGTTAGAAAGACTGCATTATGTAGGCCACAGTTTATAGGAGGGCTCTTGTGCTGAGGACACAGCTCTGTGTGTGTGTGTGTGTGTGTGTGTGTGTGTGTGTGTGTGTGTGTGTGTGTGTACACACATCTCTTCGTAACCAGGAAATTGCTGAATGCAGTTAGCTGTATGTTAAAGTGGAGCATCAGTGGCATAGTGTCAATCTGTGTGTGTGTGTGTGTGTGTGTGTGTGTGTGTGTGTGTGTGTGTGTGTGTGTGTGTGTGTGTGTGTGTGTGTGTGTGTGTGTGTACTGACATAACTGCACAAAAAAGAGCAAACGGAAAGGGTGACACCAGCTATAGTGATTTAATGGGGTTAGGACCGCAAATGTTTTTGAATGTAAAAACAGATGAACCATCTACATTATCAAAACCAAATGAAGTCATTGTAGATGCATGTCTCTGTTTTACATTTGTGTTCATTCACAATCCGCCTTGTAAAAATGCTAATTTCAATATTATCACCAGATAGGGATGAATGGGTTATTCATGAAATTGTTTTGTGGTCAGTTAATCTGGGTCTCAAAGCTCAATAAATTTCCATCCATCCATTTTCTGCTGCTTATCCATGTCTGGGTCACGAGGGCTTCAGTCTAAGCAGAGAAGCCTAAACCTCCCCAGCCACCTCCTCCAGCTCATTCACTTTGAACAGTGACCAATGGACGACCCAAAGGTTGTCAATGACCCAAAGGCATAAAAATAATCATCTTAAAACTCTTGATTTTTTTAAGAAACACACACAGAGACCTACATAAGCTCAGAGTGAAGGTGTGGTGACTGTGGATGCTGTGACACAGAACCACTTTTTTAATAATGGCTGTCATAACATTTTACATAACTGGTTATGCAACTTGCCACCTTCTGACTTTTTAATCTGGCACCTTAGAGCTACTCTCGCTCTGTAAGACACAAACACACACACTGACTTTCCATTCTCAAAGTCTCACATTATTGGAAATGACTCCGGTTGTTACATTTTGTGGCCAGCTTTTACGCTAACAAAGCTCTATTAGAATCCTTTATCACCTCTCACAATTTATTTGAAGAAAAAAAAAAACAATTCACAACAGATTTCAGTAATTATAAAGCCAAGTAAATAATCTAACTCACGTTTGAAGTGAGTCGTTCTTTGGGCAGCTCACTGGAGCTGATTGTCAGTAGCTATAATGGACGTTGCAGGCTTTGGTTGCGTAGGGAAGTAACCCTTTAACATGCAATTTACCAATCCGTGATTACTATGGTAGCTGGTAGGCTGTAGATGCAAGGTCAGAAAGGGCAGAGTGAGAACGTCCATATAAAGAGGTGGTTGTGAGAGGATCAAACAAAAAGCCTTCACCTACAAGAGTGTGGTTTGTGTCTGATGTGACAAAGTAAATGTGGTCTATCAACTCTGTACTGTCTACTCGTCCCTATTACAGGAAATTTTAAATAACCTATTATTTTTAGACTTAAAGGACTATTTTCACATTTAAAATACTGGTTAGGTTGAGGCAAAAAAAAAAAAAAAAAAAATTTTGCTTGAATTTCAGAGCATATCCTTATATTTTTAAAGAAATATATAAGCTTCAGACAAAAAAAAAAAAAAAAAAAAAGTAGTGGAACTACAACATAGACGATAGAGGAGACTGAACTTTGATCTAGTAACTGTATTTGAAACAGGATGCAACAGTGCAGAAAGTGCCTGACAGCAATGACGCACACATACTTTTTGTTTTCACAGTATTAAAAAAAAAAAGCATTTAAAGTAATGAAAGAGACTTTGACACTGGGGAAAAATAGCAAATTAAAAACTTAACCAACATACAGTGGAAAGCAAATTCAAGTGTCCAACATCTGGCTACACTGATACATACATTTAATATTATTTTCTTATTATTATTAGGGCAGCATGGTGGTACGCACTGTGGCCTCACAGCAAGAAGGCCTGAGTTCAAATCCACCTTGGTCTGAGCCTTTCTGTGTGGAGTGTGCATGTTCTCCCCGTGTCTGTGTGGGTTTCTTTCCACAGTCCAAAAACATGCAGTTAAGGTTAAGTCAATTATGTGTGAATGTGAGCGTGTTTGGTCGTCTGTCTTTCTGTGTTGGCCCTGCGACAGGGAGGCGACCTGTACAGGGTGTACAGGGTGTACCCTGTACACCCTGTACACCCTGTACAGGGTGTACCCTGTGGCGTGACAGCATGACTGCAGTGTATGCTTCTAAATCTTGTTGTGTACAACTGTATTCATTCCTTCACTCCCTCCCATCAAGCTAAATTAACATCAGAAGTTGTGCATGCAGGTGGAAATGAGTCACTTTAGGTTTTGTTTGTTTAAGCATGTTGTATAAAGCACTTTGAGTAGAGTAGAAAAGCACTTTATAAAAACCAGTACAGTCCAAGTTTGCAGAGATAAGAGCTCAAGAGACAGGTTTTATCAACATGTGATAGAAGCTTACATAGCTAAAAATAAGACCATCTTAAAAAGGATGGAAGGCTAAAGCTGTAAGACTAAACAAACACATCAGTGGCCCTTAGTACCGTTCAAACCTGAAAGAGGATAGAAAAGACAAGAAATTCTTCTGCGTTTTAAATTTTGCTCTGTGAAAACCAAGCACCACACTTGAAAGGGTGAGCTAAGGTTAGAAGGTAATGAGCATTAAGCAAATTTTGGAAACCTTGTCACAGTCAGATCTTTAAAAAGAACTAATCTCAGAGCTCGTTTTAATAAAAGGAAAAAAAAAAAAAAAACATAAAGCTTCTTGAGTTTTTTTTATCCATTTCACTTCTAATACAAACTGACAGCAGTGTCATGTGTCTTTGGGATGTCTAACCAAAACATGAGCACAGGAGGAGACCTCCTTCACAAGTCTGGTATCTCGTGATGTGTAACACTAGCTGCTCTCGTCCTGTCTGGGTGTTTTATGTTTCATGACGGGAGCAGGTTACCTCTCTGAGCTGTGTGTGTGTGTGTGTGTGTGTGTGTCCATCCATGCTTGCAAGAAATATGAGGCTGCACGAACAGCGATACACGGTCAAAGGTGTCGAGGGCGATTCAGAGAAGCATGAAGATGGGGTTGATGTTTTTTATCTTGTAGGGTGATTTCCTGACATTTCAAGCGACACCAAACAATCCTCCACTTGACCTACATAAGGCTTGATCGAGCAGCACCACAAACTCATAATAAACAGACAAATTAGTTATTTAACTGTGTTGCTTTCATCGCAGCTGAACGATTTGTCAGACAAGCCAAAATCAAAATGAGCATCATATTTACTTCTCGGTTGTCTATGTAGCCGTTTCACTTAAATACAGGCTTCGAATGAAGAAGCTATATTTACAGCTGGGCCTGATTTACGGTCCCAGCTGTAAATATAAAAAAACCCCTTGAGGCTGGAAGACACAGCCAATGTCATCTGTTTTCAAGTTTTACAGCTAGGCTTCAACAACATGTAAAACATATGTTAATCATATTAAAACAAACTCACACTGCACTGTAGTCCTTTCATGTGAGAAAAGCTCAAACTGCAAGGCAGTCAACACAAACTTCTGACATCCCAGAAAACTATCCATCGGTTAAATCTCACTGCTGGTTATTTGGGCAAATCATCAGGTGCAATGAGCCCCATCAAACTGAACATCAACCAAAGGACTCCGTCTTCCATCTCACAGGCCTGCTCCTACACATAGATCTTTCATGTGTTCATAATTTAGGACCGAGCATCTTCCCTAAACAGAAGGTGCAACTTTCACTGAGCATTATTATTACAAATCCAAAAAAAATGCAGAGGTGTATTCGTGCAAAATGCTTCAGGTATGCCGCTTTTCAGCCTCAGGCACAACTTGAAACCTGACTCGAATCATCTAATATGCATGTCTGACATTTGGATGCTTCATCAAATTTGCACAATCAATGAAACGAACAAATGAAAACAGAATAAACTGCACTGCTTCTTTAATAATAAAACATTCATAATTTCTATAAACATTTTAAAAAAAAGGGGGGGGTATGTAAACGTAATTGTGTTCACTCCTCCAAGGACACAACAGCACATAGTTTTTACACTATTATGATGATGGCTTCGATTTTTTTTAATTGTCAATGGAAGTTACTGCACATGATTACTGTATATATTATATGACTGTTTATGTACTACTAACATATTAGTATTCAGTTTTTTAAATATGCCTTTTTGTCAATATAGTGACAACCTTTGTCTGTGGCCATTTGTTGGACAGGAAACCAAAGATGTACTGAAAAAAAAAACAAAAACAAAACACCAGGCTACCAGTATACACGCACACACACACGGACACACACACACACACACACTCTTTCTCTAAGTGTTTACTACTTGTGTGAACTCCTCAAAGGGGAAGCATGGCTTTTTTCACAGTCTCAGATTTTTCCATCTGTCTTTCTCTTTTAGACGCAGTGAACAGAACTCATGAACTGCTGTTGCTGTCTGAGCAGAGCGGCTGCGTGTGTGTGTGTGTGTGTGTGTGTGTGTTGGTTGGCTGAAGACACCCTCACAACAGTCTGTGTGGGGGTTGGGGAATGGCCTCCAAATCACAGAGACACAGACAGACACAGGACTCACCTCTGTTCGGGTCGTGCAGCTGACGTGTTTGTTCTCAAAGCCAAATTGCGGCAGGAGCTGGATGACTGTAAAACAAAAAGAGTACGATGTTTCAGACTATTTGCTGTGGCGCGATCACATTTGAGATTCAAAGGAGCAGCAGCTGTTTGTGTGCATTTCAGGCTCTCACATACTATAATAATTAGCATTATTACATTATCATAATGTCTTACTGAAGTGATGAACAATAAAAACCTTCGACCATCAGCCAAGTTAAAGGATGACTTGTAACTTATAACAGGGAGTCATAAAATGACCTTCTTATCGCGTACAGATAAGAGATGATGCTCATCCAAAAAAATAATTTAAAAATTTGTCTGAAGTCACAGCTGAGAGCTTGTGAGTCTAGGTGCGTCAGCTAACATCAGTAGGATAACACAGAGTTGGTGTTGCCTCCAGCAAAACTTAAACTGCGTTTAGCACAAAGCATCTTCAGGTCTGGAGCCAAAATGTTCCAGTTTGTAAAAACTTGATTCACAAGAACTACCTGAACAGCACTTACTTAACCTAACAGCCCTGAGGACATGAACTACTGATCTACCAGTTGGATGATGTTGAATATTAAACATTTAGGTTTTTCCCCCATTTCACTTATCTGTATTTCCCACGATCAATTTTCTTTCTTTTAAAAGAATAAATGTATTCAATAGACTCCCAGCAATAAAGAAAAGACTTATATTGAGCTTTAGTTACACATTGTTCTCATAACCTATAGTGTTTTTTAGTGTATTCATAACCAAAACATCAGTGACAAAATTTGAGTGAAACCTCATTGGATGAACTCATTGGTCCTTTAGACAAATGAGGTCGAGAGGGGTCTGAGGATTAATCTGATAATAAGCCTTATTGTGGCATTATAGTGCAGTGATTAGAGCTCTTTTGTGAGGAGTTTGCATGCTCTGTGAACGCAAGATTTTCTGCTTTCATCTCCCTGTACATTTTGACTGTTGATTTATGATAAAACAAAACTAATCTTTTTATCCTGACTATTTTGTCTTCATAATCACTGGAAGCTAAAAGCATTGCCGAGATTAAACTCAGATTAAATCACTTAGTCCTAGTGGATTCAGGACATTTATAGAACAAGACTTTCCTGAGGCATTACTAAATGTTTTCTTGTTCTTATTTTTTATTGAAGCAGCATTCAGACTTAACAGGATGTGTGTGTTTATGTGACTTCCTGTGCGAACTGTTGGAATCCTAACTGCAGCTTCTGGTCATTGCCACCTTGTTACTGACTGCTCTTGCCCACACACACACACACACACACACACACACACACACAAAACAAGTTCTACTGATTATGAGGTCACTTGACCTTTCTGCTCACAATCCCCACTGCGATTACTATATTTCTACGCATTATATCACTTCCCTGCAGGCCATGCTGCAGCCAGAGCATAAGATGATATAGCAGTCTTGTGTGTGATGTAACTATAATGCAGCTGATGATGTAACAAGCTCTGCAGGCAGATCCAAGTTCCACAAAACAAGAAGCAACGCATCATTTCAGAGCTCCTCAAAGAGACAATACACGGAGAGGGAAAGCAACAAAGAGGCAACCAAAGAGACTAAGTGAGGATGAGAGAGAGATGCAGAGAGTGTTACAGTCTCACATGTGCATGCTGTTACAACCCAGCACAACATAAAGGGGAGACTCACATCAAGAGTTTGTAGGAACACTGGTTTTATTTTAAATTTCAACAAATGAAAGCCCAAAGAACATGAAGGCAAGAAGTGGCATCTCCTCCAAGCCAGCCTCGAGCATGACATTATACACACCTCGTCAGGAACTGGCGATTAAGCCTTGCCAATAGCCAAAGACCAAACTCTTGCACTGCCACTGCAAGGCGCGTAAGGGTTGCAGAGGGGCATAACAACACACATAAGGTCATTTGCTACAAGTCACATTTATGTGCACAAAACACACCACCATGATTAGGGATGGGAATTGATAAGAATTTAGCGATTCCGATTCCAATATCGATATCATTTATCAGTTCGATTCCTTCTCGATTCTCTTATCGATTCTCATTGGGTTAGTGAATAAAATGTACCACAAATGGGTTGGTTTGCATTAACTGTTTTTAATGTAAAGTAGAACATAATTAAAACTGGTATAAAATATAAGAATTCCTCTTTCAAAATTAATACTATTATTATTTTAACATTTTAACATAGAATACAACCGCAAGGTGTGCAAGAACCAGCCTGTGAGCCAGCCAGACTCTTGGCAGTCCTCATCAAAGAAATTTTACAGGAGAAGGAGATTATTCATACAGTATAGTGAAAGCAGCACAGAAAAATAGGGTTGCAACTATCGATTAATCGAGTGATCTGATTAGAAATACTTTTTTCTCTTTTCTTCATGTTACTGATCAGGTGGTTGATGAAGCTACTTAAGGGTGGGTGGCTCTGCCCGGCCTGGTCATCGCGATCACCAGCCAATCAGGACTGGCGTAATGAGATAAATGCTTCTGAGGAATACGCAGGGAGGCGCATTCCCATAGTGAAACATCGAAACGAATGCTAGGAATGAGAACGTTTCCTTTCGCTCCATCCGAGCTCACGTCCCGGTAATAGCTCCACCTCTTTGCGCTTGCTGCGTTTGCACAGACTGCACATGGTGATGCTGTTTCTGAAACACTGCAAACATAATTTTGTGATGCTTTTTATCTTGACGCTTCTGTCTTCATGCTGTTGGATATATTCCAAACCAAATAAGGCCCGTCTGCAATGTAATCACGTAAATGTGTCCTCAAGTCAATGGAATCGATAAGAGGAATCATTAAGCAAGCAGACTAACGATTCCAAGGAACTGAATTAGTGGGAACCGGTTCGCTACAAGAACCGGTTCTCGATTCCCATCCATGATGCACAGCTACACTGTCTGATTAGTAGTGCTGGACCAGCAGATGATCAATCACTGTCTCAAAAATGCACATGTGCTGCATAGTCCCAACTGGTGTGTGTTCATTACCAGGAATCTCATGTGTGCAGACTGAGCAACACTGCCTGTGCAACATAACACAAAAATGATATTACTTCTATTTCCTGTCAAAAAAGAAACATTATGCAAACTTTTGCTAAGCACCCTTAAACCACAGCTTCTTCAGGTGAAAACACATTACTGTTGATGAGTACATGACTAACAATCCCTTTGAATCTAAGAAAACATCATTTCTCTGCCCTGGATATGAGACTATGTAGAATGCTGAAACGGGTTCCCAGCAAGTCAGATTAAAGATTTGCTTGGTTGTTACGCAAGTCACATACCTGCAGTTTAATTTCTAAAAATAAAAACCAAACATGTTCCCTTCTTGGCTAAAGCTCAAACATACAACCACTCCGACAGCTGAAGGAACAGCAGCTGATCATTTTTACCATGTTTTTAACAGGCTTAACCAGTTAAACATAATCTGATCTGCTTCGCTTTGGTTTCATATGGATTAATAGGAAAAAGCAATTTCTAGGCTTTAAAGTGACTCAGGCTGTGTGGCAAAGCAGGCTACTTTAGAGGTCGAATTAAGACTGCAGATGGAAATCTGAGTGAGGAAAGACGGTGTTAGTCAGACACTGGAGCAGACAGACTGGCTTGATGATAAACTTGTTGGATAATCAGTGGGCCTGCCAAGCAGAGAGCCTGAGCCCCTGCAGAAGAATCCCTCGTCTGACACAACATAGTTAAAAGGAAATTAAAAGGTTTTAAAGACGAGTGTGGCAGAATAGATAAAGATAGAGTGGAATTCAAGCTGAGATGAACAGTTAGACTAATATATCAGTGTGTTGTTATGCCCCTGTCACATATAGTGGCAAACATGTTGTTTGGGATACACAGATAAGCTGTTTTTGTTTTGTTATAGCAGAGCAGTTCCTGCTCTCAGCAGGGTCCACAGCACATGCAGCAGCGGAGAATGACAGCTTAGCAGACTACAGAGTCATGAGGTGTCCCGATAGTTGTTGATCCATTTTATTCTCCCATTTTTAATTAAATCAAAATTATACATTTTGAATTTTTAAATCTTCCAGCATAACATTAGTTATTTTTATATGTCATAAAGATAGTAATCAGCCAACGGATTAGTCCATAAAGCACATAATTATCCATCCATAAAAGAGATTTAGTCAAACACACAAGCCACCTGGATAATGATACAGGGCTGTTGGTATGCAAACAATGTGGCTGGCTCAAGGTTTCTCCAGAAAATGCAATAGTTTATTCTTATAGTTTACGGACAGCCAAACAACCTAGAAGCAAACTTATAGCTGCTTATGTGCATTTTTTAATTTAAAGGAATCTTAAAGACTGTGAAGGAGGCCACTAGTGTTTTTTTGTTCTATATCATGTTGTATTTGCTGCTTTTCACATTGTAATTATTGCTTTTTTGATGCTGTATTTGCATGGCTTGTAAAACATTTTATGGGGCTTCCTAGTAAAATAAAAGGTAAATAGAGTGAAAAAATATTTGTCCCCTTCCTGATTTTCTTTTTGCATATTTGTCACACTTACTGTACTCGTTTCAGGCCAAACAATACTAGAAAAAGATAAGTAACTACATAATGCAGTTTTTAAATTGCAGATTTCAATTAAAAAGGGAACATTTGCCATCTAAATCTAAGAACTGGTTGTGTCACCCTTGGCAGCAAAAACTACAATCAAGCATTTCTGATAACTGGCAGTGAGTCTTTTACATCACTGTGGAGGAATTTAGATCCACTATTCTTTGTAGAATTGTTTCAATTCAGCCACATGTGGAGTGTTTTTGAGCATGAATGGCCTGTTCAAGGTCATCCCAAAGCAGCTCAATCAGACTTGAGTCCAAACTTTAATATGTTTTGTTTTTTGAGCCCTTCAGAGGTGAACTTGCTGCTATTTTTACAATCATTGTCCTGCTGCTCAAGCTTCAGTGCATCTACTGATGGCCAGACATTCTCCTTCAGGACTTTCTGGTAGAGAACAGAATTCATGGTTCTATCAATTACGGCAAGTTGCTCTGAAACAGCAAGGCAGCCCCAGGCCATCGCACTACCGCCACCGTGTTTGACTGTTGGTATGATTTATGTCGGATGTAACAGGACTCAAACCTTGCAAAAAATACCTCCACTTTTGTTTTATCAGTGCACAGAATATTTTCCCAAAAGTCTTGGGGATCATCAAGATGTTGTTTGGCATATGTGAGATGAGATTCATGATTTAACAGGGGGACCAGGTAGGTTTGGATAGCTTTATCAAACATTAAAATTTGTTTGATGATCTGAAACATGCAAGTGTGACAAGTATGCACAAAAAATAGGAAATCAGGAAGCGGGTTAATACTTTCTCACTGCACTGTAAGAAATAAACCAGAAGCTTTTTAGCTTAAGCAGTAAACCAATCAGATCTTGATAAAATGCGATCTAATAAACTGTATTTATCCAAAGATGACAGTTAACAGCACCCATGCTTGCTTGTAATTAAATTGTGATTGCTTTTTCAGTTCACGTCTATCGTTTTAGGAATTTTGCTATAATACACTGTGGGGAAAGCTTGCAGTAAAACCACAGCCCTGATAAATAAGACGTGGGGAGATTACTTCCTCTAAATCTACTGTTTTAAAAGTACAAGCTCAAAATGTAAGGGTTTGCAGCACATTACTGAGGAGTTACAAGTCCAGTATTGGGGAAGGGGAAACACATACAGCTAATTTTGAGGCTAGCAGATAGGTAGCTGGAGTCTGCCACTGTGTGTTCGGAGTCTTCGAGGTTCATACATAGACATCCTCCACCTCCTCCACCGCTTTCTGCCAGGCTACATGTTAGCTGAGACACCAGCACAGCTGTATTTAACCCTGAAACCCTGATTACTGCTGTCTAAACGCTCAGCCTTACCTCTTTGACTGCGACGGCGGCTCCAAGTCCACACACAAAGCTAAAACGCGCTTTGTAAGCGTAGTTTATGATGAACTTAAGCTAGCCAGCCTTGTCCATTGTCTAGAGGAGATGCTGAGTATCTCGTTCGGCGATGTTTCAAGCATTAGCTTTTCCCTTTCTGACGCTCACTGTAAAAATACTACTTCAGCCCCCTTACCGTAAACCGCCGCATAACGGCGCCATTATATTTTAAGCAAATGACCTCCGCCGACGGTTAGAAAATAGGAAAGGAGAACAGGGTCACACATGAATACAACAAGTATTTTAAAAGTCAATAAATTAGAACGCACAGTGTTAAAAATTTTAATTATATCGTGACGAAGGGCATAATCACGAGCGCCTGAAAAAATAAAAAAGAACTTTACCTACCTCTAGTGGACTTCAAAACTCACTGCAGGAACACCTCACAACCACTGCGCGTTTGTGACAACTTTACGGTTAAAACGCAACATGACGAGCACCAATCGGCTTCCAAGCAGGGGCGGAACCAGCTCGGATAACGGACCCCAAAAAAAAAATAGTACGTCTGCTATTATTAACGGGTGCGTCTGTTGATAATTATGTGACTGCTTTTAAGAAACGGTATGTGACTGTGAATGTGTGACACACAGGGAGGAGAAGATGCTGCCTACCGAGCCAGAAACACACTAAAGTAAGTCACGCAGTGTCAGCCAACGATTAGCACAATGCTATTACTAGGCTGCAACAGCTAGCCCTTATTGCAGCGTTTAATCTGACAATGAATGAAAAGACAGCATTTTTAATTTCCCCAGCTGCTATCAGCGAAACGCTGTTTGATGCTGCAACCAAGACCCTAACCGGCACCAAATAGTGCAGTTAGTAGCTACTCCTGCGTTGCTGTCGGTTTTTAAATGCAGTTTTTCTTGCTAAAATAGCATGCATTGATCATAATCTTTCATTTTTTCCAATTGTGACTCATGCACATGTGGTCTGTCTCTGTGTAGCTTCAGTCTGGCTCCTCATTTGGTCTCCAGGGAGTGAGATGTCTCTGGCTCAGAGGGTTTTGTTGACCTGGGTCTTCACCCTGGTTTTCCTCATCATGCTGGTTCTCAAACTGGATGGGAAGGTAACGGGCTTTATTGCTTCATTAGCCACCCTTGGTTAAAGGTTGATGTATTCTCCATCCAATCACCCATTCCTCCCACCAGGCTCCTGAAACTGGCCCTTTTTTATTTTTAACCACTCATAATAGAAGCCATGGCTATCATCATCTTCTCCTTTTCCTCCCTCCAGGTGCAGTGGAACTGGTTCATCATCTTCCTCCCTGTCTGGGTCTTTGATGGCATCCTCATTCTCATGCTTGCCATCAAGATGGCAGGCCGTTGCAAGCCTGGATATGACCCACGCAATGGCTCTCCAGACCTGCGGCTGCGTAGCTGGTACCTGACAGCCATGCTGCTCAAGCTCAGCTTCTGCCTGACTCTGTGCGCCAAGCTGGAAAGGCTGGCCGACGTGAAGCTGACATTTGTGTGCATACCACTGTGGACCATGTTAATGGGAGCGCTGGTGGAACTGGGGCTCAATATCTTTCCTGAAAGGAGAGAGGCTTAAGAGCAGTCTAAGACCTCAGTGTGAATCACCGCACCCTCGACAAACCTATGTAAGAACATGACAGCAGATGTTGGGAGTAGATTTGTGTTCATCTGGTCTAGGAGCTTAGCCTGATTGTGTTTCCAGAGAAGAATCAAATCACCACCTCAGCCATAAGTATTCCTTCTAGGAACAAGAGACATTGTGTAGGCAGACAACAGTTGGAAATGCACAGATTTCAGCATAAAGTACTCATAAAATGTGGCCTGATCTTCATCACAGTCACAACTGCAGAAAAACACAATCTGACTAATCTAATAAAGCACAAACAGGACTTTTCATGGCTTTACTAAAGCCGAAATAACTCGCAGTCCAGGCTGGAGAATGAAGGTGAATCTTGGAGATAACGGCTTCTGCAAAAGTGGCTGAAAGCCTGGTGTTCAAATTAAGGAAATGAGATGAGAGGCATGGGCTGCAGAGCTCAAAAAAAAAAGCCTGGTTCTTGATAAAAGTCTGCCCTTCTCAAGAAAAACTGGAAGGTGTGAACTGTGCTTTGATTATTATGACTTTCACAGGAACTTAGAAGAAGCATTTGGATGTGCTGGAAAAATCCTGAATATTCATCAGTTTACAGTAAGACAAACTGTCTGCAAATAGAGGAGATTCAGGACTGCTGCTACCCTGTCCAGGAGGTGAAAAAGAAACCAACAAAACATTTGCAAACATCTGAATGAAGTGTACCAAGGACTCTAGGAAGAAAAACACTGCAGTACAGCCAAAATTTGCTAAAAAGAGTCTGAGCGCTCCACAGCAGATAAGACAAAAGTCAGACTTTTGGGCAACAATAAATAAAAGCTCATCCCAACAGGGAATCATGGTGGAGGCACCATCGTGGTTTGGAGCTGCTTTGTTATCAGGGCCTTGAGGTAGCAAAGCTTTGGGGTTGAGGGTTGTTCAATCATGCCAGTGCAGAAAAACTGATGAACTGGCACAGTTTTGCAGGTGGGAATGGTCTAAAATTTATCTTAGTTATTGTAAAAGTCTCACAAGCAGCTACAGGAAGCTTCTGATGGAGGTTGTTGGTGCTAAAGGAGGTGGGTTTATGTATTTTTTTCCAGCCTGGACTCTGAGTGATTACTCAGTCTTTTTAAATAAATATGTATATGCTGGTTCGGTCAGAGTGTAATCGTAAAGTGTTTGCAAACCTTTCTTGCAGCTGTGAGTGTTCAGGTCTCAGCAGAAGAAGGTTGGGCTTCAGTGAAGCTGAGACTCCACTGACGTGCTAGTGAGTCGACCCTTTTCGTGTAAACACGGTCAAAATAGCTCAAGGATGGCCATATGGGAGCAGCTGTATCTGTAAAAGTACTGTGAAGCCAACACTGGGGGGGAAAAAAACACACACACATCCTCTAATGCTTTGTCTTATTACGGATTCAAAATGTCCAGTGCTGTTTCTCTGAAGTTTATTTTTGCTGGATGTAAGTGACCACAGCTGCACAGGCAGGAACTGAATCTACTTCCTGTGTAACTATCGCACTTGCTACCAAACTACAGTGTAAATTTTTGTTAGATATTTTGTGGCTGCTTTAAACACTTGATCTTCCCATTCCAGAGCTGTGTTTTTAATGAACTTTAAAAGACAGCAGCGTGTTTAGCTGCAAACACACAAAAGTGCAGGATTTAAGAAGCATTTGATATGCTGTTTTTTTTACAGGCTGCTCTCTCTGCCTTACACAAGTGTCCCATTTAACTCAGTGAGCCCTGCATTCAGACTAAAGTCCAAAACTCTGATTACAAATGAGGCTTTGTGTGTTTTGAAAAAAAAATGTATTTAATTGCAGTCCTAGCCACCAGAGCACCATAAGCTTTTGGTGTTTTCGTGTAAATCTGATCGCAGTTTCATATTAATTATGGTACGGCTGACTCTGTGCATGGGCGAAATGCATTTAGTGCCATTGGTTGTTTCTTTGTGTTACTTTGCACTGCATTGAAGGGGAAAAAATAAATGCACACGTTTTGGAAAATGCATGCAAATGTTGTAATAATAAATGAGCAATTTGCTTTACGCTGTGTGCCTCATAATGATGCTAAAAAAAAAAAAAAAAGTTTTAATATAAAAATCACATTCAAGTGGTTGCAGACTTGTTCAAAACAAAGTATTGCGGTTTGGGAAAATCCCTCTGGGACGTGACCTGAAATGAACTGTGAGGCAGCCAATGAGCTAACAGCAGAGTGTGTATGTGGGTGTGGGTGTGTGCTCTTACACGTCAGCGCCTGTAAAAGGCACACACAAGTTCATCTGACAGTTATGCAGCACTTTAAATAATGTAATGATTTAGGGCAGAATTTTAAAGTTTCGATGCATTTGTATTGTGAAAAACTGCACTACAGGAACTGAAAGTCTGAGGAGAAATGAACCAAAAGCACAGCGGCGGACTCTTAAAGGAGACGTAGATGGCATGTAGCCTCAGTTTATTAAGAGCCATCATCACAAAGACAGGTGAGCAGGCTGCATGAGCAGAGATAGGCGCAGGTCAAAACAAAAGATGGTGTTGAGGTAAAAAATTTAGCCCACAATCATCTTAAATCTATAATATGTATTATTATAAGTAACTCATTCTACTACTTAGCTTTCATACAGTCTGCTTTCATTTCATAGTACCAAATATTAGGGCACCTTTTTGCTTTACTTAATGAGCAGCTGGATTTACAGGTCAATTTGTATTTTTATGGTTTTATTGTCACAGCACATAATCTTCCATTTAGTCAGAATTTATCCAAAAATTTCACACTAAAGTCAAAAATATAAATACCCATTTGTTATTTTTTTTTCTGTCTTTTGCTTGACATCAATCAGCACACAACTTCTCAAATATTTATGTTTTAAGAGGGGACCACAGATCAGAGTACTTAGTCACGTGAGAAAGATAAATACACCCAGCAATAACCTGAAGTAATCATTTCCTGCATGATTGTATCAGTCCTGTACATCGTTGGGGAGGAATTTTGTCCCGCTTCTTTACAATGCTGCTTCAGTTCATTGATGTGCATTAATTTATGCGCGGATTTCTTAAAGTCCTGCCACTGCATTTCAATCAGTTTGAGGTCTGGACTTTGACTGGGTCATTGCAGCATCTACTTTTCCTTTTCAGCCATTCTGTTGTAGGTTTGGTTGCTGCGCTTGGGATCATTGTCCTGGCACATGATCCAGTTTCAGCCGAGCTTCAACTGTCAAACAGACGGCCTCACAGAATACTTTGGTATACAGAGGAGTTCATGGTTGAGTCAGTGACTGCAAGGCGCCCAGGTTCTGTGGCTGCAAAACAAGCCCAAATATCACCCCTCCACTGCCGTGCCTGACAGTTGGTATGAGGTGTTTGTGCTATGCTGTGTTTGGGTTTCTCCAAATGTGGTGCTGTGCATTATAGTCAAACATCTTCACTTTGGTCTCGTCTGTCCATAGGACATTGTCCTAGAAGTCTTGTGGTTTGTTCAGATGCAGTTCTGCTAATCTAATTCATGCTGCCGTGTTCTTTTTAGAGAGAAGAGGCTTTCTCCTCACAACCCTTCCAAACAAGCCATACTTGTTCAGTCTTTTTCTAACTGTACTGTTATGAACGTTAACATTTAACATGCTAACTGAGGTCTGCAGAAAAAGGTGTACCTCGGACTGTCTGAGATGTACCTCTTGTGATTTTTTGCAGTTCCTCTGATTATTGCACGCTCTGACCTTGGAGTGAATTTGCTGGAACAGACACTCCTGGGAAGATTTGCCATTGTGTTAATACACACACCTGAATGCGCCAGACCAGCAAACTGACAAAAATTTCAGCTTTTATACAGGTGCTCACATTTGCACATTTAATCAAGTGCATTTTGATTAGCAGCGCCTGGCTGCTACTTACCCTCTTAATTCCTATGGAAGCAGCAAGGTTGTACTTAGGCTATCACGCAGTGCTTTTGGCTCAGTTTTTGTTAAATAATGACTGTACCTGTTTGTGAATAGTAAAATTGGTTCCAGTTATTTATTAATGAGCAGCTCATGTAGTATAAGTATAGTATAGCAGTATAAGCAGGTTTTGCTTTACTGTTTTTTTTTTTTAAAAAGCTATTTTACTGTATAGAATATCTTTATTGAATTGTATTCAGCGCTTTGCATGCAGTTCTATTGTAATTGATGGAAATTTCAACTTTTTTCCCTTTGAGTCATTTTTTGTGTCATCTTTTGATTTATTGTATTTGAGTCTACTTTATTTAAGCTATTCTTTTGGGTTGTGTTTAATGTTTTGGTTTCTGCAATGCAGGAAATTGCCAACTTTTGCAATAAATAAAGTATATCTTCTCCTGTCTGCCCAGTACAGAGTTATTTTACATTTCATACTTGTGAACAATTTACATGTGATTTCATAACATAACGCACAGAGTGAAATTAATAGCACCCACAGTAATTTCAATTCTATTTAATGAATGAAATACTGTACCATTGCACTTGTGTGTACTCAAAGACTGAGCGCATTCACAGTTGAGTGAGGTTTATCATGAATGATCCTAAAATAATTTCTTTGTCTCTGTTCCAGCTTCCTGCCTCGCTCCCTCTCCCACACTGTAAAGGTCAGCTGAGCTCCTCTGGCAGGGAAGGATGAAGAGAGAGGGAGGAAAGGGTGTTCTGAGGTGGATTTGACCTGACACACACCAGCCCTAAATTACGGGGCGACTGCATTGTGTTGTGGATGTGTTGTCTGCTCGAATCCGACCCGTTAAAACTGCTGAGCTCATTGCTGCAGACTGCAGTGAGGGGGCGGCTTGCATAACAGGGAAACAGAAGCAGAAAATACCAGCAGGTGTACACCGGACAGAGGTGGAGGAATGGTTTTAAAAATTATAAGCCTGCTTTTAGCCCAAGTTTAAGTCAGACAGGTGTCTGCAGGTTTTAAGCAGGCTCAATCAAGTCATTTTAAGTCTTATAAATGACTCCTAAGGCTAAAGAGTAAAGCAAAGTGACATTTTACACAGGAAAGATGTTTTAAGCAATATTTTATCTTTCGAGTGGATCTGCTAGGCTGTGAAAGAGTTGCTCATAGCATGAACTGCAGATTTTCTCTTCACTTCTAAGAAGCTTCAGTGTTCAGCTCATTGTATTGATTTATTTATTAACGTCAGGCTCCCCACAGCTTGCCAGCAGTTTCAATATATCATCTTCAGAGGAAGGTATGTCAGTGCAGTGTTTTCTACTTCTGCCCCCAAGTGGCCAAAAATAAATAAATAAATCAGGTATTGCAGGGAGCTTTTTGGAACCTTACCATAAAAAATGCAGTCATTACCATAAACTGTATATAGAAGATGGATGCCATCATCACCATCTTTTTTTTTTAGAATCCAGAAGTAACCACATTGGACAACAAGTAGGAGTACAAAGTTATCAGCTAACTAACAAGCTTGATTAAAGATAGCTTTTAAATTAGCCTTCAGTAACAGATCGCTTATATTTCACTTACCAAAACTGAAACACAGGTATTTTGGATTCTATTAAATATGCTGCATAAGGTGCACAGTTGGTTGATGTGAACTGCCTGGCAGACAGCCGCATCTACATTAACCTAACAAATAAAGCTGCAACCTTTAAGCCTCAGTTAAATTTAAACATCTGGTAAATGGACTGGTTCTTATACTGCACTTTTCAACTCTACCTGAGCACTCAAAGCACTTTATACGTCTCATTCACGCACACAGCCATACAAGCACTTTTTTTCTATGCTTTCTATCTAACATTCACACTTGGATGAACGCATAGGGAGCAACTTCGGTTTCAGTATTTTGTCCAAGCATAATTTGGTGTGCAGAGTAGAGCAGTCAGGGATCAAGCCACCAATCTTCCTATTAAAAGATGACCTGCTCGACCTCCTGAGCCACAGCCACATCTAAAGTTATATATGAATTACCTCCCTGTACAGCTTTTGTAAATGGGGGAGGAGGACAGTTTGATGATTGGCTCACTTCTGGAACATAGACAGGATAAAAGATGGACGTAGCTTCTGGATCTGAAAAATGAAGCCAATGTGACAGAGCCTGAAACCTGCATTCTTCTCAATGACCCCCAGGGGGCGACTCCTCTGGTATTTATTTTTGTTTTACCGCCACCACCTGTTGATCTGAGGAATAGCATAAAACAGATGCCAGGATATGGATCCACTTTTATCCTCTGCTCCCATTTCCTACCTGCATTAGTCTGTTGTGCATTGCAGAGAAAACACAATCAGGCAATGAGAATCAATTCATACAGTGAACCTTTTATTAGCTAGGCTCATATTTAAAGTAGAAACCACACTACAAGTTCTTTTCCCCTTTACAAAACTCATTATGTACACTACAGTGCTGACAGTTAAAAATAAAAACAAAAAAAATTGAGATAAATAAACCCTGAAAACAATTGTAGCCCCTGAAGACTTCTGTTTTCAGCCATAATTTTTGTCACATTTGTACAAAAAAAAAAAAAAAGTTCCTGTCGTGTTTCTGTAACATCCAAAACCCAAAAACCATAAAAAGAGCGGCAGAGCGCCTCACAACTGGTAATCAAGTGCTTAATTATCACCTCGCTCTCCCCCAGAGCCACACAGTGAAGACTTCTGACTCTAAACTGGAGTCCTTTGAGGCAAACTGACAAAAATGCTAAGGCGTTATCTTTCTTTTTCCAAGATTTTTTTCAGGCTTGTGGTGAAATGAATCATAGTAAAAAAAAAAAAACAAAAACACAAAACAACCCTGCTTTGAGGACGTCACTTCACCACACCCTCAGACCGCAGATATTTGGAGAGCTTTCAGCGGCTTTAGAGACCAATTTAAGGCTTTGCTCTGATTTTCCAGTAAAGACGAAGACTCCTTCACTGCATGTCTCTGGACCATTTAGTAGTTCACAGTTAAGGACAGGCACTGGGGAAATGTGGGCTACATTAGCAATATCAATAGTAAAAATCAAGACACTAATGACAAAAAGTTTCTCTCAACAACAAAGATACACAACTGTGGGACATGCACCGAGACAGAAGAGTTTGACTCTCATGATTAGATATTTGGAGAAACATATTCTTCACAGGCGATGCTAAAAAAATTGACTTTCAATAATTTACTGTACTTTTAAACACTTCACTCCTTGGTTCATAAATAAAACATTTTATAGACTCCACACTGTAGAGAAAGCGGACTTCAGGTAAATAGATAAATAGTGCTTTGGAAATGAGTGACAGTGTACCATCTGTTTTCAAAGTGTAAATAAAAAAAATAATAAAAAGTGAGCCTGAATACACTGAAGTTACAGTCTTGGAAGAACCTGAAATTGCCCTGTGGATAATCAGATGGAATCTGCAAGTCTCGACCCAAAGTTTCTACAATAATATCAACTGTATTTCCACACACATTAAAACTGCTTTAATGAGTCACATTTGGGATATCTTGGTGTGCTGCATCTATATGATATTGCTCTTTGAATAGGAGCTCGCAGTGAGCTCTTAATGTAGCTGCTTATTAGTAAAACACATGGATCAGGTTAGGTGATAAAATTCAGGTTCAGGATTTGTCCTGAATGCATTTTCCTGAGACTTCTGGAGGCCCTGGGTCAAGTATTTTCCTCAGAGCTTGTTCTCAAAATTAAGAAACCCTGGCACACATCCAATAGACACAAAAAATAATTCATATATAAAAAACAAACAAACAAACAAAAAAAAAAGTCAGGAAAATTACACAAAGAGCTCTGCCTATTGTGCCATTAAGGGCAGCCAGCACAGCGCAACCTCAATACTTCAAAAATGTGACTCTTAATGGCCTGACTGAACGCAGTGCTACTGTGAAGCTCACATCATGTTTAGTAGCACTAAAACTACAGGAACATTCATGTAAATTACACTCCTACTTAATGTTTCGTATCACTTGGTGGAATAAAAACATGAATACCTGCTGTCACCATAACAATAATGTGGAAATACAGTTATATATTTCACAGGTTATTGCAGAGCATTATTGCTCCAAATACAATATTAGAGAGAACTACTGTGATAGATTGTATTGATTTGGATGTATTGACACAATGCAGTACATGAAATGTAGGAATATTACATCAATACACCACTGAGAGCCATCATTGTTTCAGAAACAGTCTTGGGCACAGAGAACATACCAAAAAAAAAAAAAGCCACAAAAATGGAAGCATTAGCTGCAAGTTTCACAAAAAGGCCACACTTACGACCTTTACATCTCTGACACAATTCTGGAGAAATATTTTCTTCCTACATCTGCCAGGCTCACGGAGAATCTGAAGTTTGAAAGGAGTTATACCCACTTCAAAAAAAAAACCAGGACCAGACAGCAGTTTGGCAGACGAGGGGGCTCGTTTGAGCCTGAATAATCTCTCAAAACGACTAAAGGCCAAAGCTACCTGTAAATGAAAGGAATTCTTAATACTTTTGAACTTGCGCACAACCAAAGCATCAGTACAATCTAAGCCAGTTCAGTCCAGAGGTCTGGGTTATATTAAGTCCATAAACTATGATACTGTGTCTGCTTCCTAACTCCTTAGTTATTTATTTTACATTGTTTTACAACAACACAACCAAAATTTTACGTATACAGTCATTTAAAAAGAGCTTCATTATGTACAAAAAACTACTATAAAATCTGCTTCGGCTCCTCGTCGTGGTTTGAGTGCGGGGGGAAAACAGAAGGATGAGGTTGAGGAGGTAGGGGCGGAGGAAGAGGGGGAGGAGGGGGGTGTGGGGAGGAGGAAGGTGGTGGGGGAGGAGGGGGGTGGGGGAAAGACTGTGACAGAGGCAGCTGAACCTGCATGGGTGCTGTGGTTTGGTACTGTGGTTGTAGGGGATAAGAACCAGGAGGCTGAGAGAGGAAAGACTGAGGGGGGAGGAAGTGGTGGGAGCTGAATCCAGGATGCTGAGCGGGGAAGAAGGTTTTGGCGAACTGGTGCGGATGAGAAAAATGAGGGGGAAGAGACTGGGTGCTGGTGAGGGGAGCGCTTTGAGGGGGGGAGGCGATTAGAGGGGGCTGGAAGTATGGCTGGGACTGCGTGGTCATATTTGGTTGGTGGTGCAGGTGAAGCTGGCTCAGGTGGACTGAATGTGGCGGTGCTTTCTGGCTGAGGAAAGAGTTTAGCGTTTGAGGCTGTGTGGAGAGGGAAGGATTGGAGAGGGGATTTTGGGGGAGGACTGGAGGTCTGTGAGGGAGGTGGGAGTGTGGCAGAAGAGGGGAGAAAGAGAGAGGGAGCATCTGAGGGAGGGGAGGAGGGTGGAGACGCTGGGGTGTGTATTGCTGCATGTAGTTTCCTTGCCTCGAGGCATCCTGTGGTGGATGTATTGGCAAATCCGCGGATGTCCTGGAATCTGAGTCTGAAGTGTGAGTCCGTGCCTCTGGGCGCGTTTGTGTCCGTGCGTCCACCCCTGTGTGAGTCCGTGTGTCGACTTCAGAGGCGTGTGTCTTTACATCCACAGCAGGTGACCCCTGCACCTGCGTCTGTGAAAGCACGTCTGGCTTTAGGGAAAGCGAGTCTTTGTCCTTGGGTTGATCCAACTCTGAGGAAGCAGGAGGCTGGGAGAAAGGAGGGAGCGTGGAGAGAAGGGAGTTCGCTGTGGGCTTGGAACTAGTCTGGGATGAAGAGGAAGCCGGCAGAGGGGAAGATGTGGACACCACAGTAAAGGAGGAGGAAGAAGAAGAGGTCGAAGATGGATGGGAAGCTGCAAAAGACGAATGCAAACTTGTGACAGGTGAGTGTGAAAACATCGAAGTGGAAGACTTTGGGGATGATTTAGGAGAAGCTGAGGAGGAACTTCTACTGGAAGACATTGTTCTGCTGTCTGAGAGATGAAGGTGGTGGTGATGAGGTTTTGATGAGGTTTTGGGTTCTGTGTTCTGCTGAGGCTGAGAGGCAGGAGGGGGCATAATGAGAGGTGGAGGTGATTTGTTCTTGCAGACAGGAGCTGGAGGTTCTGCCTTCACTCTTGCAGGTGGTGAATCCAGCTGTTTAGGTCTTCCCTCTTCATTTATCCTCTTCATCGCATCCTGTATGTCTGAGTGCACTGAGAGAGCAGATGGACGTTGAGGCTGATCATCATCCTGCTCCTTTCTGGCAGTCAGCAATGTCCTGTTTTCTGCCACCTCCACCTCAACATCCTCCTCCTTTACCCTCTCCTCCTCATCCTCAGAAACGGATTCTGCCTCTTTCTCCTTCAGCTCGACCTGTTCCTCTTCTTCCTTTACCTTCGCCTCCTCTCCTCCTTCTCCCTTGTGGTACTGCTGTAGGCGGACATGCCATGCCAGGCTGCAGACAGCAGACACTGTCTTGAACTGGTGGACCACGTTGCGGGGGATGAAGTAGATGTCATCGTGGCACAGGCGGATGCGAGCGTATCGAACGCCTTCCCGCCGCAGCTGGTTTAGTTTGGCGTCGTCCACCCACTGCACGCACTTTAAAGAGAGAGGGTGGGAAGAGGGTTAGATGGAAGAAATAAACATCATAATACTACCATAAGAAGAAGAATTCAAAGCAGCCAAGAGCCAGACTGAGTTAGATAAAGTAAACAGAGGGCCACGCATTGGAAAACTGAATCGAAACACGTAAGTCACAATGAAAATATTACTAACCAAAAAGATTTCCCTAAATGCTTTATCAAGTTTCAAATTAGCCTACATCTTGACAATAATCTGATACACACCACTTCACAGGTCACTGCTAAAACAGACTGCATGAAGTTAAAAAGCAGCAGCCTCACTGCAGTCTTTGTCTACTGCTGCCTCTTACTAACATTTCGAGAGTTGTTTTGGTTTCCTTTAAAAATGCCGAGCTGGACTGAGATGGTCCGCGGGCACGTTACGACCCCTGGGGCAACATTTTACTGATGTGCACTTCAAGGCGTACAGATTAAATACATTAAAAATAAAATTCCTTTGCATAGGGAGGCAGAACAGTGGTAGTAAGAAAATCTCGTTCTCTGAAGTTCCTTTTGATCTCCTTCAGTGCAGTCGGCACAAGGGGAGCAGGAGTCTCTTTATCTCAGAAAGGAAAAGCTGCACAGAGTGCAAAATCAAAGATGACAGAAAGAAAATACTGAAGGAGCTTCAATGTGTTATTTTTACTTGTCTTTTGTTGCCATTCTCTGTAAAAGGGTTAAAAAAAAAGTGTTTGTTCTTTTAGGGCTGCTCAATGATTGCAAAATCCATGATCACAATTGTTCTAGTGTCAGTTATTTAACTAGATTGCTCAAATATCACGTACTTATGTAACTTTTAATACATGTTTATTTTAAAGGGGAATTTTCTGAACTATAATTCACATGATAAACAAATAAATACAAAAAAGATGACATGGATCCA
Organism: Archocentrus centrarchus; assembly: GCF_007364275.1. Classification (NCBI taxonomy): domain Eukaryota; kingdom Metazoa; phylum Chordata; class Actinopteri; order Cichliformes; family Cichlidae; genus Archocentrus; species Archocentrus centrarchus. Next base: position 12,964,404 of record NC_044368.1, read on the forward strand.
TCTGGTAGGGAGACTAGTCGGAGTTTTGACATTAAATTCTGCCTCACAAGGACAACAGCAACCTCCACCGGGTAATGTTTGCAGGTGCAGATGGAGGCAACAAGAAGTCCAGGTGGCAGTGGAATTTCAAGCCACAGGAGACCTATTCAGTACCTATGGCGAGAGCGATGGAGAGCCAAACGCATGCCACCAAAAGCAGAGGAGGAGAGAGCCACAGATTAATAATCCTTCAACAGGTTATCCTATGGAAGCCTTGTTAAGAGATTTAGTTCTTCTACACAGCTCTCACTGACCAAAGGCTCGAGCCAAACTAAAGTGTGAGAGTCTGGAGTTTTAGGCAGGAGCGAAATCGCAACGCTGCTTGATTTGCAGCACGACAAAACAAGATCCTCATAGTGAAAAACAAGTAAACGTTGTCTTCCAATTAGCGTGCTATTATAATTGTAGAAATTAAAAACCAACTAATCCCCCAGTTATTACCTGGTTTGTTTTTCTTTCATTGATTTTAAAGGAGAACTCACAACAAATAACAGCAGCCAAGAATACTGCATTCACAAGCAGCCTACAACATGGAAACAAACTAATCCAAAAACTCCAAATGCACTCTGAACAGACTGCACTGACCATTAAATCTTATCTGATTGATTCTTAATAATCTGTGTAACCAGGTTTCCCTGGAAAAACAGCATTAATGCTGAGCAGATTATCCTGGTGAAATAAAGCAAACTAAACAAAAAAATAAATAAATAAGAAGAAATATTAATAATTTACTATACTAACACTTGTCCTTCCTTTTATCAAGACAAACCTCTAGCTGATGATAAAATTGCTCCACCAGGTGGCAGCATCCATCATGAGGTTTACGCTCATGTTTCAGTAACATTGTATCTAATTTGAGATATTATAAAGGTCAATTTACTGGGATTAATAGGAGAGTGTGTGTGTGTGTGTGTGTGTATGTGTGTGTGTGTGTGTGTGTGTGTGTGTGTGTAATGTAACACCTGAGACAGCGGGGGTTCATGTAAGTCCAACTGCAGCCTCTGAACTACATAAGGGAAATCACCAGCGTGGAAACACACAACATCTTTGGTTACACGAGGAGGCTCCGAGCTGAAAACAACCGAGGGAGGGCAGGAGAGAAGGATTATATGAAATCCGTCAGTGACTAAGCTGTATAAATACAGAGTGTGTGTCACTTCCACACAGACCGCCATGTACCAAACTGTCTAACATTTATAGCATGCGCTACTGTTGCTTCAACGCCTACCTTTCTACGGAGCATAAGGCCTTCAGCACCCCCACGGCTGCCGTGGTCTGGCGCTCGAAACCCTGTCCGATGTGATCAGCGTGGGCCCGCGTCCGATCCTCAAACAGCATCTCTCTGGGCTCGCTGGTCCTGGGCAACGACTGAAGCAGGTTCTTCACCTCATTTGCAGAGCTAAGAGAAAGAGCAGAGTGAAAAAGTTGAAAAACACAGAGTGCCCACACAGTTCGTGGTTTTCACCCGTCTGCTTCCCTGCTGTCTAAATAAAGAAGGAAATGACTAAAGGTGAGTGGGATGCTCACTCTCCCAGGCTCTCTCTTTCCTGTCTGCTATATAAAAGCACAAAAGAGACTTTATCTGCTGCTGGTGTTGTTACATCGGTTGTGAGCCAAGACAAAGACAGGAGCACCTACAACAACATGTCAATTAGCCAGAGGGATACACATATATTGATAGTGGCTTTAATAATTTAAAAATAAGATGGAGTTTATCACAATCAGCAGCCAATATTTATCTCTTGTAGTCTAAATGTTACATTTTCAAAGGCTGCCTGCCAGAGAGCAGAAAGGCTTTAGAACATATGAGCTATTTCCTGTAATAAAAGTGTGTTTTGTTTCCTGACATTAAGGGGGAAATAAATACAATAAAATAAATCAAAACTGGTATTTATGTCAAACCAGGATTTTACAATTTCCACCTCTACAACAGCCAGCGCTGACATCATAATGCTGTACTTTTTAGCCTCAGGATTACAATTATCAGTTGGCAAAGCTGCGACTTGGCTATCAAGTTGTTTGCCAAAATTATTGCAGATTTTTTTGCCCCACATCACAGACTGTGTCCAGATGTTTGCAGGTTCGATTTAAGATCTTTTTAGTAACACTAACCAAAATTTAACACATCAAAACTGAAAATAAAGACACATAACATGAGAGTATTTAGTTGAGTGTAAGAACATGTTTATTAATGGGAAAAGAAAAACATATATACAACTGCCTGAAATGTTTTCAGCAACAGCGTATTTTGCTTTGTAAGCATTTAACAAAGGAGCAATTGTTATTCTTGCACCATTTGTCATGAAAGTCACATCTTCCCTTTTCTAACGAGCAGGCTGGCTAACAAGGCCGTCACCTTCTTCATCACAATCATCCTCGGGGTCTCAACCAGCGTACTGCAAGACTGGCAGGGTGTAGATCAGGCCTAAACATTGGGAAATTTTGCATATTTAAGTTTTTTTTTGGTTTTTATGAGGCAGTCTTTAAGTGCTGCCATCGCAAACTGTTCTTACACATAAAAAAAACATCCTGAACAGTTTAGGTGAACTTATAAAGCACAGTCACGCAATTACACTGCACAGTCAACAACAAAATATAGCATTCATCTAGTGATTTATAGCTCAACTGTCATGTCAGAACTTGGAAACATCATAGCTTTGGGGTGAACCAACAAACTATAATATAATAAAAAGAAAGAAAAAAAGCAGGCATGCTTATTTAAAAAAAAACAAGCTGTGAAACTTAAACTTCCGACCCCATAAAAACTACAACTGAAATTGCCAGTGCTCATAATTATGTAGATGATACTTTTAATGTTTCATAGAAGCAGAAGGAAACAGGCGTGTCTCAGCCCGTGGCTTTAGTGAGAGTTTCTGAAACATTTGTGGGTGTAACCCTCAAAGCGCCATCAGGGCCCAGCCTATGGCTTTCACACCGCACAGACGTTACACATATCGTACCTCCTCTACTTGGATACATATACAATAATACTAACACTGAACGTGGACAGAAAATAGGAAGATATCATCAATAACATTCAGTGTGCAGTACCGCCGGCAGTTAATCTACATATTTAAATACAATAATATGACATTTTTTGTTTGATTTCATTTTACAGATCTAAGAATTTATTTTAGTCCTTCAGTTTATATGTAAGACGTATATTTGCATAAACTAAAAGATGAAAGACAATAACTGGTAAACCTGTAGCCACAATGAATCTAAACACTTACTGTGGCCCTTCAGGCGCTGTGACACAGGGAATGAAGAGACGTTAATTTGGACACTGTTAAATATTCTTGTATCAGTAAATGCCAAAACACCTTACAAGCTAAAAGTTTGTTAAACCACATTTATTATCCATGTATAAACATTTACATGTGAGATTTTCTAGCTTCAGAGGAACTCCTCTTTTTTTCTAAGGCTAATTATTTTATGGCTCCATGTTTATTGCCAGCATAATACATGTTTATAAACAAGTGTGAACAATTGGAAATCAGCAACCTCCTTTTGCATGTGAAAAAACACGCTGCGTTTCAAGGAGTTTAACACCAATGCCAGACGATGTACACAGATTATGTCTACACTTGGCTTCATGCATGCAGACTGAAGAGCTGTGAAGGAAAAGCATAGAAATGAGCCGTGCTGCCAAACAATAGAAGTACTGCAGTCAGCTCACTGCTGGATCAGTGACTCACACTGGAGCTGCAGTCAAATTCAAACAAGAGTATAAACACACGCACAGAGTCTGTGAGAGATTCCTTCGAGAGCGTAACACAGACACACACACACACACACCAAGAAAAAAGCTGTGAGACTACCCATGCTGAATGCAGAATTGTGCGTTCATTCATTCAGAGATAAGAGGAGAGAGGCATGAGCTGGTGGAAGAGGAAGAAAGAAGCAGAGGAAAATAGTGCAGAGAGTGGAGGGGGGAGATGAACACACACACATACACCCCGAGCTGAGTGTGTCTGAGCTGACTGCAGGCTGACAGTAATAAATGTAAAACCAGGAAAGCTGGTAAGTGAAACTGTGAAAAGGGAGAGCGTAAAGGAAGGAGTGCTGAATGTGCACATCTTTGAAGCCTACCATCCGCTGCAAATCTTTAACTATATGTGAGGTTGGTTATGCTCCCACCATGCATGCTGGCAGTGTGCACCAAAATGTCAGGACAGATATCTGTGCGTTTATTGCCAGACAAAAGGTAGGACTGAGGGATAGATGAGTGAAAGAGAGTGCACAGAGATAAAAGGGGGGAAATGGGATAAAGGAGAGAGGTGGGGAATTTGGGGCTATGGCAGTAAAAGGAGAAAGAAATGGAGAAAGGGGGACAGAGGGAATCACTTTCTTTGAAGATGCAAATGCTGCTTTTTTTTCTTTTTCTTTAATTACACTGATTTTATGCCAGGTTCTGCAGTCAAAGCTCAATTGAGCCCCAAAGTAATATGTACCCAATGAAATTCATCCAGAAAAGCAGAAAGACATTATTACTGGCAACAAATGCACTGTGCGTGTCCGTAGTTATGTAACTTGATGATATGAAAAGTTTAGATTACAGCAGAATATATGCCATAATAATTAGGATACCATGTTTGTAACAAATTGCCAGTTTTCATTCTGCAGTGATCTAAAGCAGTATCATTCCTTCTTTTTTCTAAGATTTATTTTTGGGGCATTTTAAGCCTTTATTGGACAGGAAATTGAGGGAAACTGCGATACAGGAAATGGTCTGGGGTGGACTTAAATCAGCGCCCCTGCAGAAGAGACCTTCACTATTATGGGTTGCCTGCTCAACCAGGTGAGCTGTAGCGGCATAGCGGCATTATGTACACTCCGCTCAGTACCATGCACCAACTACTTCATGTTTGGCCTGAAAGTGCTAAATATAGGAAACTAATTTTAACTATTTTTAAGAAAAAGATTTACTCTATTTATGCCAAAAGTTGGGAAATTCCTTGAATAAATAAGAATGGTTTATCACTCAATAAAATAGAGAAAGGATATATTGATAACAAAACAGAAGTAAAAATTAATCTGGAGTCAAAATAGTACAATTATAATAGAACGTTAAACTATCTAAAGTACCACAAATCAAAATGTAGTAAATGCAGTAAAACAGCCTAACAAACATCAGTGTAAAGTATAGTGAGTGTTAAGTTCTTGAAATAAAAGGTTACCATGAAGTTTGCATCATTTTTTTTTTCTTTTCAGAAAAGCTGCAGCTCTGTCTCTCATCAGAAAACATTGCTAAGCTTTGTGGGTTTGATCAGCTCACACTGGCTGTCACGCTCACATCACATATTTCATCAGGCCTCTGTCCTGCTTTAAACTGGTGCTGGCCTCAGCTGCTGCTGCTGCTGCTGCCTCTACTATGCAATTACAGCAAATTTCTGCGAGCGTGGCGCCCTTTCACCAAAAGCTGAAATATTTTGGTTTATTTTCATCGTCTGACCACTATAATCAAGCTGAATTCTCAGACTGAGAGTCTCAGCGCTGTCAGAAAGGCACAACAGTTTGACCTTTCCACCGAAACTACAGAGAAATAAAAAGCGCTGCGAAGAGACGCTGCTCATGCACAAGCAGCCTTCCTTCCAACGCAGCAGAGGGCCAAACTGCAGCCAAGGACTTGCTGCAAACAACATCATCTCCCCTTCTCGCTACTTCACCGTATTTCTTCTGACACGCTTTCTATTTTGATGTCTCTTTCTTTATAAACACTGACAGACATAAACAACACCACCTGCACAGCGGTGACATTTACAATATACGTGCTTTCTTTGACACACACTTTTAGTTCCCGAGTTCCTGAAAATAACAGCATGGTAAGTCTTCAATAAATCAACTTAAAGCAGAAAACAGAGGTCAAGAAGATGAAGTGGAAAACAGATTGTAAGAGAAAATATCTGTGGAGGCAGCTAGAGGGCAAGGACAGAGAAAAGAGGCAGGATGAGAAAGGTGGGTGAAAGATTGAGACATTTCCTATATGTAAGTCTGTTTTTTTATTTTTATTTCAGTTAACTGAAATGTTTCTTTTTTCCACCCTCACTAGCTTTAGTCTTAATTTTAATCTAAGTTTACTTTAATAATTTTTGGTCTAAACACAGTCCACCAATGAAAACAAAGCATGCATTAATGTACAACATAATGCAGGAAATTTGGTGCAAGCACTGATTAAAAAGCAGATATATTTACTTTATTCATTAAAAATAGGATTTCTTGTATGAACTAAAGCTGTTAATAAATGTATACTTAATTGAAAACAGTGTGAAATTACCAACTTCTTCTAAATGAAAATGACATCACCAATTACATTAACAAATAAAGAATCATCGTTTTATCGACTGACTCATCTCTTTAGCTAAAATCCACCAACTAAATGACGCCACTACTAATGAACAGAGACATGAGAGAGAAATAGATGAAGCGAGGGAGGAATGTGTGTGATGTGCATTGTTCCATGTTTGGCTGGCTGCCACGTGAAGCGGTGTCTGATGTAACGATGATCTCATCCTAGCGGTGAGACACATACCGCTCCTATCACACACAAGCTTTCTCTCTCATGGTCTCGCTCACAGACATCATGTGTTAGCGCGTGTGAGGCAGAGGCTGTGTGCGAGCAGCAGTGGCACAGACAATCAGAGGGGGGTAATTGTCTCATCTGGAGCCGCTCGGCTTCAACAAAGCTTCACGCTGCTTCACATTGGCAAACTTTTTTAGCCCGTAATCAGTCCGCATGGGCAGAGCAGGGGGGTACAGAGGCAAGCTGGCTCAATAAGGTACACAAACACACACCACCGAGGCTTGTAAACAACATACATAAAGAGCAAAATCCCTGCTAATTCTATCTGTCTCACTGAACTGGAATCATCAGCTGGCCTAATTTGTATGCATCTGCAGTATGCCGTTCACTGCTGGACTCACCGTTTTCTTTTAAAAGGAGACTTTGGTATATCAGCTACAGGTATCATCTGCTCTCCTGGTCTGACCCACATTATAGGACCGTCGTCGCTCTCTGTGGGACTCATCAGCCTCAGACTGGAAAACGTTCCCCATGGAAGAGTCCTCTGTAGCCAGACAGACGAGGAGGAAAAGAGGGAGGAGGGAAAGTGAAGACACGAGGGAATAAAATCAAAGAATCACCTTTTCAGTTGGTAAGCAATTCATCAAGTGTTTTATTTATCTCATGTGCAGAAACTGCTCCCCTGGCAAAACTTGTCACTGGCACCGAGGATGATTTGGAGGGTGTTGAACGCCAAAGCCTCTCATAGATATGAAACGCCAGAGGATGTACGTCTTTTGATATTCAGCATGCGACGCAACTTCTCCACAGTGGAAGCAGGAGATTTAAAGTGTCAACACAGAATAGCAAACAGAAGACAAGCTTGTCACTCCCGCATTTCAGGGACAGCAGTGGGTAAACACAGCATTTCGGTGGTCTGTTTCTGCACAGAGAGACAACTTCCTGGACTAAAACTGGGAGCCGCATCAAATCACTTGACACGCCGCTTAACGCCTCTTGTTTGCCAGACACCACTGAGAGTTTTAGGTGTTTTGTCTTGCAGTATTCTCCATCTGTTCACTTTGTTATTTCCAAATGATCAACACTAAAAATGCATCAAATTATTCTAGTTAGTGGATGCATTAGAGGGCTATTCATGAGGTATGAGGAAGTAAATAAGTGGAGTAAATAAAGCCTACTTTAGACTTCAGGGCTCACACTTTGTCAGGCAGCTGAACATTGTCACACAACAGCTTGACTAAGCGTGCACAATTTTACTAGAACAGATGATGTTTTCTTGGAACAAATAGTAGCACATTATGAAAATGTGTGCTTTTAGAGCATGAGGCAATGCCTGATTAATAAAGATGTCCCAAGATGATACTAAGGATGAGTATCTGTACCGACCCAGCAAAGTTTTAATGGATCTTTTCTGGCTAAAACAAAGCAGATTAAAATCCAGTTTTTACTGTATTATTATTTTCTGTTGGCCACATTTCTCTACAAGGTATTTAACTGCATTTTGGACTGTGTATATGAAAGATATCTTGGTCACCCAATTAATGTGGAAGATGCGAAGATTTTCCAGACTCCTTTTCATGCTGCGTAACTTAAAATCTGCTTTGTCTTAACCCTTCTCTCACTTTTTCCATTCAATCATTCTGTTGTTGTTTAGGATTACTGCCACGCTATCATTCCACTCACCTTCAGGAAAGGTGACTCTTCCAGCATGCTGAGGAATTCTGGGAAATAATCGCCAACCTCCTCATCCACGGCTCCCACCAGGCTGATCTGTCTCATGGCTCCGGCTCTGTATGTGCCATGACTATAGGTTTTCTTCACCTGCAGTGGGAATATAACACACCACACACACACGTGATTAGTCTGTGTGACGGTGAAGAGAGGTGGATTCCTGCTGTATGTTTTAATCAGATAACAGGAGTTCAGTTCTTGGGGAAAGATGCAATCATCTAAAATCTACAATGTTCATCTTGCAAACACCAGCATTTAAAATTCTCTTTTGTGTAGTGCACAAACACAGAGGTATTACAATGATAATAGAATTTCAAATACGTTTCTCCAGCAAATTGTAAATCACCGCTTTATTATTTCACATCTAAAAGGAGTGCAGTTCAAACAAACCATTTTCAGTGTGATATACACCCACTGTTTACCATTTCTCTCCAGCTCAGAGACAGTTTGAAATTCTCCCCCTCTGACAACACACAGATCACACAAAGTGATAACTGCAAATTAATAGTAGATGCAGTGAAGCTGTAGCACTTTCAGCAGGATCATTATAGACCTCCTGCTGTTACGACAGAGGTGGCTAGAGGGTCAGAACTCCTTTGGAATATAAATCAGTTTACCCTGTGACCAGGTCAAATAAGAGCCTTTTGTTTCGGTCATTTCTAGCTAACAATTTACAAGCAAATAAGGAAACATCTTACTTCTTAAAAAGGGTTAGATCATGGTTAGCTTTGTATGATTTATAGCTTTAAAAAAATAAATAAATAAAAAACTTCACTGGGTGTTAGTTTAGCTCACAGGCTGAGCAGGAGACCACAAGCCTGAATGCTTCAACCCCAAGGCCCTTTACTGCCCGTCTTCCCCATCTCGGTCTCCCCGCTTTCCTTTCTGCTCTTCACTGTACTATAGATAGTGCCAACAAATAAATAAATAAAAATACTTGTTTATCATAACTGCTCCCTGGTGCAATCACTCAGTTCATCCACTTTATGAAATAAACCATTTAGCTTCCACTAAGCCAGTTTTCTCTTGATTGGCTGCTCCTTACAAGATAAGAATAGCAGGTGGGTGGGACTTCTGCACTCAAAGCCAGACCATTTGCCGGACACCATATTAGGGATATCCGCTCAGTGGCATCATAAATAGCAAAACATTAAGTCAGACTATCCATCCATCCACCCATAAAAAAGTTTTTCGGGGCAAAAGCTGAAAGCATTAAAGGTCCTGGATTAATTAGTAAATTTCATGACAAACAGCGAGTGTTCGACGGTATAAAGAAGATGTTTTAACAGCTTATATGAAAGTCTTAAAAAAATATGCAAATAGAGCCTTCCCAAAAAGCATCACTATTTTATTATTCATATGTATTATCATATTATTTATACCAATGGGAAACAAAACCAAACACACTAAAATCTGAATTGGAGGGAAAGATACACATAGAAGCTGTGCATCATTACTGGGTGTCAAAATAGACACTGTGTGAGTGTGTTGGTGCTTTCATTTGATGTTTCTGCTCCAGCGATGTGACTCAACACTGTTTGCTGCTTTTCACTTGGCTGACAGAGCATCGCGCCTGTGTGACTGTGTGTCTCTAACCCGTCTCCCATACCCTTGGCCCTCAACAGCGCCTTTGTGTGTGGATGTGTGCAGTACGCGCAGCATGTGGCCTGCATGCGGTACTCTTGGCTGATCAGGATGTATGTGTATGTGTGCGCATGCCAAATCCTTGGCAGCATGCCTCCAGTGAGTCACCACTTGACAACGAGGCAGAGATAAAGGGTGAGAGAAAGGAAGAGAGGCAGACCAGAGGGAGAGGATACACAAGAGAGAAAGGATGAAGGGAAGAGAGACAGATGGAGAGAAAACGTGTAAAGAAGAGGGAGAGAAAGTTTGGAAAGACAAGCTGTGAAATACAAGGGAGACAGAATGAAGGAAAAAAAAATCTAATCGCGACTCAGATGAAGATCAGAGCACATCGTCCGATTAATTAATGCAGAAATCCTCGTAATTCCAAAGGGTTTAAAAAAAAAAAAAAAAAGGAGAAGGGAGGGAAAGTGTTGAAGAGAGAGGAGTGAAGGTTTGAAAAGATGGGAGGAGAGAAGTGAAGAGGACCTAATGAAGATTGAAACAATGAATTGCAGAAGGACTAAAGGGGAAGGTGCTTAGCAGCTCCCATGTGCCTTTTTAAAGTAAGGTATTAGATCCACAACAGCAGCTTAGAAGACTGTGAATGCTGGTGGCTTTAGTATGTAGAATGTGTTATTGCCCAGAGGCAGAAACAATAATAATTTCTTGTAAACTGGTCTAAACACTTGTGACAAACAGCTGTTTAATGTTTTGAATTCTATATTAAGTTAGCAAAATAAATACATTTCTCATCCATAAGCATGCTAAGCCACATGGCTGTTTGTTCACTTCAGTTCAAGACACAGTTTATAATCCTCGTAAAATGACGCAGGCTAAAAGCTTGACATACTGACTCCATACATACAAAGACAACCTGAAATAGTCTCACTCAGTCAATGACCTAGTTACAGCGAGGCAAATGTGTTGGAGTCCAACGCCATCGAGCTTACAAGTAATTCCCAACTTCCACAATGTTTCTTAGCCACAGTGCGAGCGTGTATTTCTGTAGCGTGTGAATTCACTCTTCTACGTGATTATAACAGTTTGTGTTTATGAGTTTCTATTTTTGTGTGGGTGTGTTTACATGTGCGTAATTTAACAGCTGACTAAACCCCCACGTTGTTTGCAAAGACAATATTCTCTCACTATCACAGGAGTATTAGGAAGCACGACCTGTGACTCAAATAAACGGATAAATTTAACACCCACTGGTTCGCACGCACGCACGCACGCACGCACGCACGCACGCACACACACACACACACACACACACACACAGCTCTTCTATATCAAGTGAAGGCAAACAGAAGGAAACAGGAAATGTGACAGACTTCCTCTGAGCTGCAGTCTTCAAGATGCTCCGGTCCTTCCTCACCTCTGTGTACGTGCATGTAAACATTGACTTCACTTGCTGTTTTACTCACATTACCTATTTTTCTCTCGTCTCCGTCAGCCTCTCCAGCTCCTTCTCTGCCTCCTTCCTTCATAATGCTCACATCCCTGGTGGCAAGCCTATTAGATCAGTCCTCTCTCTTTCCTGCTCTCCTTTCCGTCTCTGGTTCCTCACTTGTTAATTCTGTAACAAGCTTCCCTTTCCTTCATCAGCTCATCCTTGACCTCCTCCTGCTGAGATCATGTCATGTCATCATCTCACTAATCTGTCTGACCCCTCCCTGACCTCTGCGTATCTTTCTTTTTTTCTTCCTCTCATTCAACTCTCTTTCTAATCATTATGTCCAGTCAGACTGCAGAGTACTAAGTTTATTAGTCTATTTCCGTGCCTGCGTCGCAACAAAGCTTCTGGCTGCTGACTGTTGTCTCAAACACAATTGGACACGCTTCTGTTTCACAATCTCACACTTGGCTCAGCTACAAAGAGGGAGACGTGAATAAATGCACAACCACACTTCAATTAATAATAATGTAATGACCCTTTTCCGCCTTCTTTGTTGTTACTGATGAATTCTTGTAAGTTGCACCGCACATTTCTAGGTACACTGTGGAAGTGCAGCAGTGCTTCCTCCAGGTTAGTGTCAAAGGTTTGGAGCAGGGCACCCACACAGATAGCTACAGATAACTAGGACTGCTCCCAAATATCTGACTATTCACTGCCTATGCAGGTATTCGATTTTCCAATTTTTTAATTTGGATAATCAGTTTTTTATTTTATTTATTTATTTTTTTTATTTTAATGTGAGAAAAATATACCATCTTATCCTAAGTGCACAAAATCTCTCTCAAAAAAAGCACCTAGTGAAATATCTGTCAGCTCTTACAATCATTGTACTCACGCTGCTCTCTCTGCAAAGCCGCCGGACCTGCATGGAGGCTGGGAACCAAGAGCAAAGTGGTAAATATTCAGCTGCTTTTAATGTTCTATCTCACTCATCATTTTACATGTTAAAAATTACAACACATTCATAATTTATCCACACATCCACACTCACATTCACACCTAAAAAACTGTAATAAAAATAGTAAAAATATGTAGAGAGGTATCTGCAACCAGTCTCACTGAGGATGGCTGGCCAATTAACCTAACCCCAGTAAATGCATGTCTTTAGACTGTGGAAGGAAACCGGAATACCCGGAAGAAACCCACGTAGGAAGAAACCCACGCAGACGCGGGGAGAACATGCAAACTCCACACAGAGAGAGGGGCCCGGGCCAAGGTGGAATCTAACTGTGAGGCAGCAGTGCTAACCACCACGCCGCTGACGTGTGTGTGTTGACTCATTTTACCAAAATTTGCAGTCAAGTCAGAGACTACTGAAACAGACAGTTAGGCCCCTGTCACACAGGCCTAGAGACCAGCGACCTTCTGGCAACCACCAGTCACGAGAGAAAAATATGTATTAACCAACTGGCTGGCAAGTGGTCACTAGAGTTTGCTGGCATCACTAGGTAAAAATCGGTTGCAAAGAGGGTGCTGCACCAAAATCCTCCTTGTGATTGCTTTGGTCAGCAGATCGACAGCCACCCACAGTTTTTAAATAGAAGATGACGACGTCTCTGCAAGCAATCAATAACTACTAGCACAGCTGTAGAAAAACTTGGAAAAAGTGGACAAACCGGAAACTGAGAACATTCGCCTTTAAAGTAAAAATTTTTTGCCTTAGCCCTACAGCAACTTTTACTTGGAAGGCAAACGTTATCCATTCTGGTTTGTGTCGCACTTTTCAGTGTTACTACACCTCAGAGTAGCTGATGCATGTTTGCAGAAAAGTCAGCATCTTCCATGCAAACTACAGGTGACCACAAGAGTCTGTAGCAATAACAAGAAAGTTTTCAGTCAAGAACCATGCAACTCTTTGTGATCATTTTCACCTTACAACTACCAGCAACCACTTACCAACGGATTGGGAGATACACCTTAGAGTTCAGACTACAGCATAATTTATGGCCCAGAAAATATGTCCATCTGCATTTCCGTTTGGACAGCAAGTGGAGAGGGATTTTCACCAACCGCAGATGCACCCCCGTGCAGTCCTCCACAATCCTGATTGTGCGTCTCATGAAGCGAATGACGTACGAGTCTGCCAAATGCTGACTGGCTGACAGGGAAAGGAGCAACAGTGGAGATCACTGGGAACGGGAGAACCACAAATAAAACTTCAAAGATAAAAAAAAAAAAATGTGATATCTGCAAAGCACAGAGTGGCTGCCACAGACACATTTTGTTGTGTATAACATGCCATTTCACTTCAGCTCTTTGTGTGTTATAACTTTGCTCTTCTCTGTGACTGGCTGACGGACCAGCAACAGCACAAGCAAGAGTTGCTCACAGACCAGTTGTACCACATACATTGCACACTGCCTCCATCTGACAACAGAGCTCCCTGCAGGCAGACGGACCACCCCCAGCCTGCCAGCAGACGGCTGAACCATAAATATTGCTTTAGCTGTCTGTTACCAATGAATGCACTGTCGCTAACAGGTGGCAAACAACGCTGATTTTAACAGCTCAGTCCCATAGATGGGTCTGCTGTCATCCAAAGACAGGCCAATATTATCAAGTCATCCTTCAATTTCACATTTACCATTGAAAATGTTTACCAACCAATGACAAATGATTTACCACAAAAGTTCAACTGTGTCAAAAATCATCCTCACAACAATATTATAATAATAACAATACTCTATTTAAATGCAAGATTTGCTAGTGCTTCTTATAACAAGGTTACAAATGTAAACTTTTAATGTAAAGACTGATTTTTTTTCCCCAGTCTGACCCCTAAACCTGCTGGCTTTTAGTTCATTTACATATGAGTCATTGTTGTGAATGTTCTTCTGCAACGATAAAGCGATGAGCACAATATGAACACAGATTAATAAAATATTAAAAAGCTGCATTGTGTTGTTTTGACTTGTCTTAATCTTCTGATGTACCACAATCATTACTCTCAGTGACTAAAGGAGAAAGACCAAATTACCTCAGTGTCCGAGCACACCGTGTATTGACTGTAGGGCTGTACTTGCCCTCAGAAAATGGAGAGCTGTAATCTTCCATAATTCTTACCGGCACTGAAAATGGCTTCAGACAGGTGCTGAATACAAAACACAGACACGCAGCCCGAGCAGCAGCAAAGCAACTTCGGTGCCTGCGGTCACATTCTGAGCATAACAAACACTCTCTCTCACATGCTATTTATTATCAATTGCTATAGGTACGCAAGTTACTCGTGGAGAAGTGTGTGGGTGATTGTGTCTCATACTGTGGGAGATAAATTTGAACACAAACAAAGAAGAAAAGATTGCAAGCGGCTGCAATTTGCTTAGCTCTCCTTTCTGCACACGCCATATAAAAAGCAGCAGTCCAGTCATTTATGGCTAGATAACAGAAACATGGAGAAGAGAGATAAAAGAGAGACAGACACAGCAGGAGGGAGAGAAATGGGGATGATATAACATAAATCTCTCTATACTTGTGTGTATACTTGTCCCTGTGTATTTACTATCAGTATGCATGCTCACATTTGTGTGTGTGTTTGTGGGTGTGTGTAGACTGTAAGTCTACTTCCCAAGGTCACTGCCGAGAGCTTGGAGGGCGGGAAAAAAAAAAAAAATTAACAAGACCAGTGGACAATGACGTTAGCCCTGCAAGGAACATTACTCTTAAAGGGATAGCATGGGACACAGGTCTGCAGGGGAAATTTAGACAAAAATTACACAATTAGGATGTTTCACGCCTTCATTAACTGGATTTAATTGATCCAAAAATCATGCTGACATCAAGGATGTTCCTGTGGAGGAAAAACAGAAGGAAATACTGGGAAAAACATTATGAATATTCCATACAAAGATGAAAACAGCCAGAAGGAGAGCATTAGAAAGCATAAACTGATCTACCCCCCGTAGTGCCACACACACACGCACACATATATATATAAAAGTATGGTAGCCAATACTGCCTGCACTCACATTGAAAAAGAGCAGGCGGTATCTCAGTACAAAGCCACTCAGGAGGTTTGAGGCAACAAAAGGCTTTTCATTAGTGAACTACAGACATGGGACAACTTGAAATGAAGAGGTCTAGCTGTGTCACTGTGGAGACAATCCATCCAACACACACACACACACACACACCTCATTTTTCCTGCTGTCCTCAAAAGGTTGTGTTGTACATTGTGGAATGGTCAGGAGGTTTGAGAAGAAAAGCACCTTTTTGTTGTTGGAGGTGACTCTCTAACCTGCTTTACTGTGAAGCTGCCACCTGCCAGACAGCAGTCATTTCTCACAGTCCTTAAACTCCACTTCTTCCGTCTCATCCCTTTGGTTCCATTTCTTGTCACATTTCTTATATAATCCTCTCTTTCTCATCTATTTTAGACTATGTCTCATATAGCCTTGTGTTATCTGACTTTCATCGTCTTTCCCCTCTCTAACAAGTATGTCCACTTGCTTTGAACTTTGCTTTCTTAAGATTTAGATGCGCAGGAGTAACAGCCGCGTCCAAATGTGCACTGCACACAACTCTGCTGTCGTTGATAATGTTGTCATTAAGTCTGCGAAATCAGACATCAGTTTAATGCCAAAAGCTGTTTAATGCTGAACAGATGGAGGCAGATGACTCGAACAGATGGTTAAAGCCACAACAATACAACTTTTTCATACGCACAGCAGTCATCCAGTCTTTTCATTTAATCATTATGCTTCCCCATCATCACTTCACCCTCTTCCCTTACTTTCTACATTTACCATCAGGAATGTCATGAAAACTGGACCAAGCTGATGACAAAACACTGTAAATGTGGATTTTTTTTTTTTTTTTTAATTGTACTGATGGGAAAAAAATATATATATCTGGCAGCAAGTATGGTGACATATTTCAAATGGTATAATAACATGCTTTAAAAAAAAAAAAAAAAAAAAGGAGGAGGAAAAACTTCTCTAAGCACCTCAAATGCAGTCAACCTAATCTTTACACTAAACTCAAAATGAGTGAGTCAACTTTGCATTACAAAAAAATGTCTTCAAAATGTTAATTCTGAGCCTGTAAAGTTATCTTTGCAAAGTGTGACAGCTGCCATCTGTTCTAGCAAAGCTAATCACACAACATCCACAAACACTAATGCTTTCTACTTTAGGCTAACGTGAGGATGGTTCATAATAAGAGCTCAGAGCTGCCTGTAGCTTCAGTAGTCCATTGTCATTACCACAATCATTTGATTAGTACTGAGAGTTGCAGAGATTAAGCGGTGTTGGTACTGGGGCTGTCAGTGAATATTCTAAATGGGTGCAATGGGTAGCACTGTCATCTCACAGCAACAAAGCTGTGGGTTCAGTCCTCCTGCCTGTTGGGGCATTTCTGTGTGGAGTTTGAATGTTCTCCCTGTGCCTGTGTGGGTTCTCCCTGGGTACTCCAGCTTCCTCCCACAGTAAAGACATACACTATAGGTTAATATCTGGTGATCCTAAATTGGCAGCAGATTTGAGTGCCTGTGTGTTGTGCCCTATGGCATCTGGGAGAGGCTCCAGCCTCCAGCCCCCCCCCCCCCCCCCCCACAACACCAAGGTGGATAAGCAATAAAGGAAACCAGTGGAATGTAAATAAATTTATTATTCCATTATGCATGGGGGAATAAAGCAGAACTGTAGGCAGTTGGGGCTTACAGTTGGGTTTCCACCAGGAAAGTTCTTAGTGCAGTGGGGCAGAGGGTGTTAACAGAGCACCATCCATGCATAACTGTGCTGACTGACTGATAAAAGCTTCATGCACCACAGGTCTCTGATGGTCTGATAATTTCCCATTTAAAGTTGAATAAAAGAGAAAAGCTGTTCCATTCTTTTCAAAGCAGCACTCGCTCAGTGGTCTATGTATCTGAACCATAATATTTTATTTGATTATTTTGCAATGTATTGTGTTTTTAAATGTACAATTACAGTCAAGTTCATAAGCTGGACAACGCCTCTTTACACCACCCCAGTGGATTTTAAAAAAATCAAACAATCAAGATGTGATTGAAGTGTAGACTTTCAGCTTTAAAGTCAAGGATTTTAACAAAACTTTGGCATTAATGGTTTAGGAATTACAGCGATTTTTAATAGTCTCCCATTTTCAGACAATTAACAATTAACTGACAAGCAGTTTCAGAGCCAGGCAAGACCTGTTTTCTTGTTATCAAATGAGAAACTAAACAGATAAAAACCCTAGAGCTGATTTCCAGGTGTTGAAATAGCATTCCAAAGGGATGTTAATGCAAGCGAAGGAGGCCATCGAAACAAAATAAACCCATTAGAGATACAGCAAAAATCTGAGGGGTGCAGGACTACAGCATTCTTCAGAAGAATAGATGCAGTGGTCAGCTGAGCAACACTAAAAGGCCTAGAGGTTCTGATGGGAAAAATATTCCAAACCAAAAACTTAACTGTATGTTTCAAGCAATACTGGTTATCCCTTCTGTGGATGTTATAATAGTTGTACTTTTGAAATAATAATTTAAAAAGTATCGCAAACCAACAACCCTCATGTCAACTCAGGGAGTCAGTCTGGGACAAGACACTTGGAACATTTCCTCAGTACAATAAAAAACAATAAATAAAAGAGTGCCAAAAGCAAAACAAACAAACAAACAAAACTCGAACCAAAGATGGCAAAATGATTTAGTTTGGGGTGGGGGGGGTCAGTGTACTGAAGACTTTTTCCACTTCTTTGTAGAAAGTAGAAAAAGTCATTCATATAGATGAACTGTGATTAAGAAGAATAAAGCACAGAACAGACACAGAGCTGCAGCTTTTCGTCAAACTCTATTCACTAAAAACAACCATTTTCATGCACCACGAACTACATGACACATTGTAAACAGAAACAAAAGTGTGCATATGTATACACACATCTGCCTTCTAAATATACCACGAAAAAACAAAAGGCCTCTGTCTTTTCATGCGAGTGACAAAGTTTGAAAGCAAAAATAAGTTGCACAGAGAGTGCTATCTGTATCACCTATCTTCACCTTCTTTAATTTACACAGCATTTTGCCGCATCATGCAACCTTCCTACTGTACATTACTTATAACTTAGTTTAGATTTTCTCAGCAGTTCATGAGTGATGTAAATCGGAAAAGCGATTAGTCATAGTTGCAGAACTGTCTGTTATCTGTTCCACTAATGTCCGAACCACAGCAGGCATACAGCACAATATCTATGACATCAATCCTCCCATTTGCATGAGTCTGTCTGACTGACCTGAGAGTAGAAATTAGCCATAGTGGTGGTTTCTATGTCCTTCTTTCCAAGTATTTCCATTTTGACAGGAGCCGATGGAAACTTGGTTGAGAAGTAGTCCAAAAAGTCCGGTAGGTAATTGGCTGCTCCGTGGACAATTCCCATGACATAATGAGCTGCCTGGAAAACAGTCAGTGTCAATTTACACCAAGATGTTTTAGGAAAAATGTTTTACATTAGGAGTCTAAGAGTTTAAGTGTAAATTTGGGATGCACTAATCCAATTTCTTTGATCACCAATATGCTACAGATACCTGGGCTTTGGCCATGTGCTAGCCACAATACCAGAGCACCAATCCATTACCAGTATGAAATTAATAAGGTTTATTCTTCACTGTAGGAAAAGACTGCAAATCATTCTTTTACATTTAAAACCTCAGTCACAAAGGCCTAGGACCAGCACAAAAAAGTGAGGCTTCAACCACTCACTTCTCATTTAAATTAACTTAAATATTCTGAGACAGCAAGAGGGTTGGGAATGTCCACAATCAAGTTTTGAAGCAAAGCATCCATGCGAATCCTGCCTAACCCATCTGGATATCAGATCAGTGCATCCTTAGTCTAGATAACAGCTTTAAGGGCAAAACACAAACCATGTTTTTATGAAATAAAGTCAGCAGCAGGTGCTACACCACAGCTGCAAAAACTGCACTGAACTCAACATTCATGGATCAATATGATCAATACACATACTGCACCTGGGATGTGTCCTCACTGAACGCCAACGTGACAAACTCCTGAGCAAACCTTTCCCTCTGGTCCACTGAGAGAGAGGAGAGCTGCGATGTGTAGGCGTGAGCCACTAGGGCCCCTCCGTTAGGCTGGTTCTCTATGTGAATGTATGACGCAAACTCCAGGTCCGCTGTGCTGGGATAGGTGCACTGCGGTTGATGTTTGGTTGGGGAAGAGAGAGGGGACTTGGTGGAGGACAACGGAGAGTCAAGCGAGTTGTGGAGCGAGTTCAGGTGAGTCTTGGAAGGAGAGGAGGGAGGGAGATGGGAGGTTTTGTTGTTAGGCAGAGGGTAAACAGGTAGAGGGGACTTAAATAAGGACAGGGGGGAGTCGTGTTTTAGTTCAGAAGGGGAGGGAGAGGAGGTGGGGGACGAGGAGGAAGGAGGGAGGAGAAGCAGACCAGCACAGATGGTTTGGCAGGAGCGGTGGTACATCTTCACATGCTTGTGCTTCTCCCCTTCTTTGTGTTTCTTCTTCTTTTTCTTCTTCACTTTTTTGATCTGCAGCTCCTCCGAGTTGATCTTGGCTTTCTCTTTTTCATCTGGACAGAGCAAGAGAGACAAAGAGAGCGAGAGAGGAGAAAGGAATTATTCAAAGATTTGCATGAAACACCACAAAATAAGAAAAAACTCAACGTTGAAGATGCTTTCATGGTAGATTTGTTGGAACCCATCATGTGTTATTTGAGGCATGGTAGATCTACAAACTCCCTGTTGTGAGAATTTCTCCAAAGTCCTTCTAGAAGCAAGTCTTGCAACTCAGCAGTTATCTTAAAATGACACGGTGCATGTATTTTGAGGCATTATCTGAATTCACTTTAATTTCAGTGATCACTGAGAAATAAAAGGCATGACTCACCAGTCAAATGTGATAAAACCCACTTCAAAAGTTTGCTCACTTTATGCCAAAATAAAGTCTTATAAAGCCCCTTCCCCCTGAAGTTATACTTCTACCACCATCTTTCCTGTTGCAGAATCCTCCTACAGCTTTCTATCAGGCTTTGAGTGCCATGTTTCTGTCTTATGCCTCCAAGTTCCCACTGAATCAGTGAATAGCAGCAATAACAGCAGCTCAGAAAAGGTTTTAAATAAAATAAAGCGAAAGTTAAAAGACGGGGAACTAAGGGAATAAGGGGCTGAAAACAGGTAAAAAAAAAAAAATTATAGTAAAATTATAAATTTTACTCAGATTTTTGATATTTATTTTTAGTCTATAATAATAAATACATTCAGGTACTTGTTTAATTCCCTAAAAACAATACAACTGAGAATTACGATAACTGGTTTTAAGCAGATGACTCACTGCAATTTTTTTCCCACTTGGCATATATCTCCCAAACATAAACTGAAGAACGGTGAACCTGGATCCCTTGAGAAAAGCAGATATGACTAAGCCAGGAAACACACTCTCCAGTGGCATATTTGCAAAGAGATAACACCATACATGGCAGTCCATCTCTTAGATGCCTGAGGCAGGACAACGTGGGACATGCAAATTTATGCAAAGTACTACTGTATCTGTTTGTCTCTGTGTCAAGACGATTTGGATACACATTGCTGGCTGCGTTATTATCCCACAGTTATTGTGTAAACAAGTGGGCACGTATACATTTACAGTAAATATATATGCACACTTCAGTCACGATGACAGAGGTGCTGTTGCCCTCACTTTGCTCACGCACGTGCACAAATACACAGCTTCAGTCTAGCTTGCGCCCCACACACATTCAATACCAAACAAGAAAGGAGGGAGACAGAATAAAGAACAGCAGAAAGAAGGAGGTATTTGCAGTACAATAGCTGAGCTACTAATCCAAAAGCGCTTTAACTCATAGTCACCCCTCCCCCAATTCCCTCTCCACACAAACAGAGGTTTATTCCCAAAGTTCAACCTTCATCAACCCATAGATGAAGCAAGTTCAACATAGCCAGGATATCTTTCTGTGCTCTGGCTTCACTTACCCCGACGTCAGGATAGGTGGTCACGCAAAGGTGGTTATCAACTGGATAACTCAACCCAGGGTTTCCCAATCTAGCTACACATGAAAGAGGCAGTGTTGGCAGCGTGTGACCAATCGCAAACATGGAGAGGTGTACGGGCAGCAGAGCAGAATATTTTACAAAGACGATCAACCTGTGACATTAGAAAAATGTGAAGTGATTACAGACACAAGCTGAAGGCAACACAGCTGCTGTTACCAAAACAACAGTGTGACTGATGGAAAAAGCACTGTACAGTATGTATAATATTACAAAGCTCTGGTTGAATGTGTACGCTCTAAAAGCCTTAGTCAACAAGACTGGAAAAGTGCTATCTAAATGTGACTTACCAGCTTTCCAGCTCTATCTTTAACACACAGGAGGATCTGACAATTATAATCACATTATATCACGATACTGAGAGCTACAGAAAAATTTAATTGTCTTAAATCTGCTTAGAGCCAACAGAGGGGGAAAAGCAAGGAATAAAGCCACTCATAAGAATCTATACTGATGCTGTATATTGAGACACAAAAACTTTTTCTTTTTTTTTTAAATAGAGTGCCAATTCACAACAACAGTGGCCACAAGTTGCTCTATATAGTAAAGCACCCTCCAATTTTTGAGAGAAAACCAAGATGAAAACAATCAGATGATCCCCCTTGAGCCAGCACTTGGTGACGGTGAGAGGAAAAAATTTTAACAGGAAGAGACCTCCGGCAGAATCAGGCTCAAGGATGGGGGTGGGGGGATATGTATGAGTGTATACACTCGCAAGTCTTTGCCAAAGGATGATAACGCCTTCAAACTAAAATGGCTATAACATATAATTATTATAAAAATCTTGCTAAAGGAATACACTTCACTGTTGTTCCTTTTGAGATCTGCAAATGGGTTACTAAACATCTATCAGAAACTATTAAAAAAAACACACAAAAAAATTGTGTTTTAACTGTAAAATGTCACATGATGGCACAAACTACTACAGCTGATCACACTGATTGTTCATTTAATGTGTACTCTGATGAAGGCCACAAGCTGAAACACGTTGGTCAACCAATACAGTTGTTCTTCAGTCTACAATACTTCTAGATACGTACTCTTCTTCATGCACCTTGGAAGTAGGTGAAGTTGTGTTTTATGTTACCAAGCCAGCCTTGTATTGTGCTCTCTTTCTTTCTTTCTCTTTCATGGTGTTAATTCTCAACAGTTGCAGCCGGTCCAACAGTTTAACTTAAGTACCTTGAAGTGCCACTAGGCCATAGCAGAAGAAGAGAGCAAAAATGGTGAAAAACAACATGAAAATGGTGATTTAATTTCATCCAGCTGTGTTTATACAGGTACTGTTAGATAAAATGATCCCGGTCGGCTCAAATTATTATGATCAAGTGATTATGAGGTAAATGTGACAGGCCTATTATTACCCTGTAAAACAAATCTTGTATCAGTCAGGCTCTGTGGCATTTATTACTGCAAAAAGTCATATTATATCTAGGGTAAAATGCGTTTTCCTGAAATAACCAATAAACTAA
Organism: Archocentrus centrarchus; assembly: GCF_007364275.1. Classification (NCBI taxonomy): domain Eukaryota; kingdom Metazoa; phylum Chordata; class Actinopteri; order Cichliformes; family Cichlidae; genus Archocentrus; species Archocentrus centrarchus. The sequence goes on from NC_044368.1 coordinate 12,987,290, forward strand.
ATTAACAGACTTAATTTGATCCGGCAACAACCAGTTTTAATTTATCCGTTATAATAGGTCTACTCGTTCACACTGGCAGCTGCTGTAAAATAATGTCAAATTAAAACTCATTATTGCACATATATGTCCACCCTGCTAATGATGTTCCTTTCGCACTTATGAAAAATATAAAACAAAATCTGCACAGCCTGGAAATTCTCTTTTTTGTTTATACACACAAACACATGGATCGACCATTTGGCTGGACAGTCATGATCAGTTTAAGGTCAGATAAATTCCTGGTCAAATAAACACACACAGATGCACTATCAAACAGCCTCAGTGGCAGTAAAGCAGACTTACTGTCAGAATGGTCATTTGCTGCGTATTGATTTCCTATACACGTTTCCACTGGCTGCCCCTCTCTCCCTGTCGTCCTTTTCAATTGTAAACTTAACACTCGCTCACTGATTAAATTTCTAACTTTCACTCCCGGTCTCTCTATCACTGTAATACCCTCTGATTAAATGCCACACTCACTATTACAGAAAACCCTCTCTCTGGTGGGGAGAGCCCCCTCCTTGCTTCTCTCACGTCTCTGACTCAAAAATCTAATCGTGGGTTTCAATGCGTCTCTTAAACAAGTGATTAAATAGCAGACTGCCTCACAGGACGGCTGCAGGATTAACACATGCCTCTTGCTCTCAGTCCAGTCCTTTCCTAACTCTGCCCTCATAATGAGAGAATGAACCAGCATTACGAGGACGCGTGCCCTTTTGACAGAAAATGGGAAGACTGAAATAGTGCACCAATTTATCCCTCTGTAATTTCCATCTGCAGCCACTGGTCACGGTATGCGCTCAAAGCACAGCTAAGTCCTTGAAATGTCACAGTGGGGTCGTGACACACCAGCACGAGACACTCCCAGTCTAGCAGGAGCTCCAGAACAAATCAAATCAATGGAAATAAAATCAACATAAGTGTCAATAAGTGGTTTGTGTGTATGAGCCAGTCTTAAAAAACACAATAAAGAATGACGACATCTTAAAAAGCAAAACACCCGCTGCTGATAAACAGCTGAACTCAAATTTCTCACACAGAGTTAGGCGGAGATTACAATCACAGCACTCTGCAAATAATTCACTACTGTCAGAAGGTTAACAACGAAAGCCGCCGCTGCACTGCATTGATAAAGTGTGCGTGAACATGCACGCAGAAGAGCCTGGCTTCAGCACCAGCAGGGTTACATCAATAATGTATGCAGACAAGTGTTCACAGAGAACCATCATCTTTATATATCCAAAACTGAGTATACAAAAATGAAAGTTGTTTAACAGCAAAATAAATTTTTTCTCATTATTCAAAGTTCAATGATAAAAATATTTTAAATTTTGTTGACATTGGTCTACATAATCATGCATTAGTCACACTCTAATAAAGGCAATCATATAGGAGAATAACAAAGAGCCACGTTTAGGGATGTAACTATAAAAATTGTATTTAAAAATAAGTTGGGTTTTTTTTGTTAATAATTTTATTAAATAATTATAAAGACAACAGCCGTTGAAGCCGTCTTTCTTTTGATTGGCTGTCTATCCCAAGCAAAAGGTTATACAGGAGCTATGCCCTCTCCATGACATCATAAAGATGTTTACAGGAGATGAGATTTAATATGATCTGATATTTAGCTGAACTAATGCGTTTAATAAACTAGCTTATGACATGCGTATAGTAATGAACAGGTCATATATTCGTCTTTGCGATCACTGTCTTAGCTCTTTATGATCATCTCCCTGAAGATGGACACGTCACCTGCTCAGCACAGAAGCTGCCATTAATCTGCTGCCTCTTATTTCTCAAGGAGCGTGTATTAAAAAAGAAAAGAATAGAAAAAAAGCTTGCAAGCTGCTGGCTTTGGGAAAGTGTACATCCCTACACTTGTACATCAAAACAGAGCAAGACAGAGTCAAAAGTATTTTGGCCTTCCACCAAAGAACCAACATCTTTTTGTAAGTGAGGTTTAACAGTGGCAGTGGCGCAGTGGGTAGGCGCTCGCCTTATAGCTGGAAGGTTGCAGGTTCGAGCCTGCGCTGCGTTGTGTCCTTGGGCAAGACACTTAAACCACATTGCCTAATGGTAGCGCTGGTCTCTGGCTGCATGACTGCAGATGCTCGTCTCTGGATGAGTGATCTGGAACGATCATTTCGTTGTGTGCCTTGTGTGCACAATGAGTTGAATTTAACATCTAACATAAGGTTTACTCAAGCTTAAGATCCGTTTTTGTTTATCAAATGGACAGTTTACAGGAAAATACATGTAAGACTATATGCAGACTAAGCGCATTTACATATATAATCATCCCCCAAAAGGTTCATTTAAGCCAGGAAAAGCCCTGATTAATTGGATAAAAAAAGATTTTCAAACCATTTCGCTGCAACCCGCTGACATTACAGTCAGAGCCTTTATATTCAACACTTTTATTCTGTTTGGGCTTTTAAACAATTTGAGTCAGAAAATCAGGCTGCATGTAAACAGAGCTAATGTAAAATATTTATTCTAATGCACCAACATTAAAGAATCACATTAGAAATACTTTGCTAAACCAATGTGAGAACAAGAGCAGGCAGAAATGAATACAAATAAAAATAAAAGATTATAAACCAGAGAGAGGCTGGAAAAGACGAAGGCAGTGAGACTGTGTGGATGACAGAGTGAAGACAATCATTTGCTACCTTAATGCAACAACTGTGTGAGTACAAACACAGGGTCAGGCTAAATAAACCATAGGCACAACTCTACATGTAAGGAGAAGCAAAGTGCAAAGGTCAACCTAATGCCAGGCATCAAGTTCTCAGTGAAAGTAAAAAGGTTATAACTCTGGTCACACTTATGGAGTTCAACCATCATAACTACAGCGCTACGCCGGGCCTTTTCTAGCACAGTGTAATTTTTTTTTAACTAACACCCACTGGGATGTTGAGCTGTTGTGTATGCTGCTTGTACGTTGCAAACATAATGATGATTTACTGTACAGCGCCCCGTGTAAGTGGGTCATGTTTGGTTCCCTTAGCAGCAGATTTGAGCTCCACCAGGGTCCACTTATATATGGAAAAAAACAAAAACAAAACGCAACACAATTTATGACTCAGTGCTATTGACTGGAACATGTGTGATGTGTTTTATTTGCGTGGTTTTAGTATAATTTATTGCACATAACACGTTTACATTTTCTGCATCATCTTATGAGCATTTTCAGATCAGGAAAATAACCACACCGATCAAGAAGTTATATTTTCTGCCATCAGCAACAAATTAAGCACATTTTAATGAAAACAGTGTTTCTAACTCGTGTTGAGCCATTTTAATGTGCAACTTTCACCAATAATAGAAAGAATAATTTAATTCATGCTTATAAAAGTCACTTAGTATGCATGCGTGCGGGTTTCCACCAACCTTTAATCGGCTGCTTGACTTCTCCATTCTCCCTCTTGATCTCATTCATCACTTTGTGCTTCTTCTTCTCCTTTTCTTTCTCTCGTTCTTTGACCTTCTTCTTCTCCCTCTCCTCTCGCTCCCTCTCCTTCGTCGTGTCCTTGGTGGAATGATCTGTGGAAGCAGGGGGCAACGTTTCATGTCTCACTGGCAGAAACACATTAGCATGAGAGCTGGGATGCACCCCCACGCAAACATGTACGTAGACGTGTGAGCACACTTCACTCGCTCTGATTTGCTTCTCTAACAGCTTACCTGTCCTCTTGCCAAATGCTTCACCTCAGCTATCACTCTTAACTTTTAATTTTGATGACAATCCCGTCAAGACAAACCTCATGCTTTTTTTTTCCTTTTCCAAACTTATCCCCCTATGGTTAATACGCTCTGGTTTTAAAAGTCATAATATCCTCCCTTTGCTTTTCAGCATGTTTTCGTTCCTCTTCCCGCACTTCTCTGTCTGAGTGTTGAGGAAGTGTTGCACGCTGAGGAATTGGAGTGTGCTCTAATGCAACACTCGGTGCAAATCGCTGCGGATGAGAGCATCGGTTTGAAAATGTAAGTATCACACCGTCACACACCTCTTCAGTTGTTGGATTGTTGGAGTGCTTTCTGAAAGGTGTGTTTAAGTGGGTGCACCCAGGCAAACAGAAATTTATTCTTTAAATCTGCATGTTTCCCCTCCGGCTGAGCTAAAAAACCCTTACCTGTCTTTAACTAACACTCATTTTATACATTTTTATTCCTTGCTTCCTTTGATTCTCTTTATATTCTTTCATTTCCCCATAAAAAAATTCCTTTGTTTTCCATAGTGGGATGGGTTTTTTTTGCCATTTCTTTCTTTTTCTTCCCAGAGAACTTTTTTCTTTGAACTCGGTTGGATCTATCTTTGAAAGGAAGCCGCGTTTTCAGACTGTTCACTCTCCTGTGGACGTAGGGAGTGGGAAAGTGAACACAGTGTGGTTGCACTCCCTGTTTGTGGGATCAAAGGAGAAAAGGCTTTCAAAGTAAAAAGGCTTGCAGGAGCATTAGGAGAATTAAACGTACACTGATACACTTTTCCATCATAGTATTTAAACTAGGGGTGGGACTCGATTAAAAAAAATTAATCAAATTAATTACAAGCTTTGTAATTAATTAATCGAAATTAATCGCATTTAAATCGCATTTCAATATTTGACATGAGAAATATTAATTTAAGTTTGGTTGATGAATGAATCAATATACATAAGCTTAAACTTCAAAATTTTGTTTATTTTCCCACCAGTCTACTACACAGACCAACGAAGGGTGGAAGTACTCCTGTGATAAGCAAACTCCTGAAATTAAAGTTAAGCATCATAACTGGATAGTTTTATTCAACATTAATGTCTCACTTAATATAGTTGGAAATTAATCATTCTCTCAGCTGTATTCCTTGATGTTGAAATGTGTCATGCTTGTTTTAACAGCTTAATTTTAATAAAAGACTTAAAATTAAACCACAAAAAGGAGAAAAAGTTCGTTCTCCGTTTAACCAGCTGCTTTTACACAGCTGTGCTTCACACTCACGGTTGCTAGGAGACATGAGCTACGCAGAGGTGAGGACAGGTGACGCTGATATGAAGGCTAGCCGCTCACGTCCTCCCTTTGCGGTCTTCGTGGGCTCTGAAGGACGTGGGCCAGGTCCTTCGCAGGATGCGGCCCCTGAATTTGGACATTGTGCGTCGATATAATCTGTATGCCGGGAACTCGTGCACTGAGAAACGTTCCACGGTGTAAAGTGCGTTAAAATTTTTAATTCGTTAATTTCCCCGTAATTAATTAATCGAAAGTCCCAGCCCTAATAAATAAATATATATATATATATATATATATGTATGTATGTATATGTATGTATGTATGTGTGTGTGTGTGTGCTTCTAAGAATTCTAAGAATTGTTACAACAAAAGGAAGAATTCTACCAACACACTAACACATTTCAGCAGATTGTTTTTCCTTGCTGCTTAACATGCGGGTGACCATGCCCCTCATGCCCAATGCCAAGGACATCAACAATCCCTACGCAAAAATAAACGCCACTAAATTTGTAGACAGTACAGATTGCCTGGTGGAAAAACAGCACGTCTCAAAACGACAACTTAGCTCCACAGGAAGCAGCCTACAAAAGACAGCTCACTCAGATCTGCTGCCAGATTTTTAAAAACATGCAAGACCATGCCAGAGCGGTAACATTCATAAGCCTTAAATTTAGAGGAAATGGCAATAAATTAGCCCAGGTGGCTGATGTGGCCCGAAAATATACAGCGGAGCATGCTGATTTTCTCAGCTTGAGAGAAGGGGCTTCCCCTTGAGTAAAAAAAGGAACAGGATGAAAACAGGGTTTTACACTGATGATACAGAAAAAGATGTCAAGGCTCAGAGGGTCATAAGTTCAAAGTGATGAGTTAAATGTAAAGCAAATTTCATATTGCCAAGGCAAAACAGCACATAACTCAAGATCTGAATGAATTAGAAATGAATGGGATCCATGTAACTGAAGTCCCCCTCCCCAATTCTGTTTTCTGACTTCCTTGAAGCAGCCAGTTTGGAAGGGAAACACAGCAGGTGATTTTCAGTCTTTGAATGATCACAGAAGAGATAAGACTGAAAGACATAGAGCCAGAAGCAAGCAGTTTGTAAACTTCAACAAGTCTGCTACTCATCTGCATCTTTTTTGTTTTTTTCTTGTTATGGAGCAGCATGGTGCTTAAACGCTGCCCTCATCATGGATGGATGGATGGATGGATGGAATGAGTGGCAAATTTTAACCCACAAACATGTACTTTGTGGGCCTTTAATTTGGAAACATAATATGAAAGTAAAATGTTGCATGGCTTCACTAATTATACTTATTTTGCAGAAATAAAATAAAATAAATCAGCTGATTTTGACCCATTATGCTTAAACATCAGGATGCCCCTCAGCAGGATAGAAACTTCCATGTAAATCATACAAAGGCTTTAAATCCTTTCACAATTTATATAACACCTTTTAAGCATTCATTTCTTTGTTCTCTGTATCTAATTTTAATACTGACATTCTGTTTCTTTCATTCCTTCTGCATCTTCCCATTGTTTTTTTGGGGAGGGGGGGTAATTAACAGGATCATGCAAATCTTGTTTTTGTGGAAGAATCCGAAGGCTTCAAAGATTAGACACACTGAGCTCACCACTGAACAACACAGTTTGAGGAGAATTTTCATGTGAAAATATGCGGGATACTTACAAGCTCACATTTTCAGCAGTAAACATGCTCTCTGTGACATGCTGAGCATAACGGGAAGAAGAAAAAGCCTGCCCAAGGCCAGGCGTGTGTGCACATATTTTAAAGAAAGAGAAAAAAAAAAATCAAAATGGAAAATGTTTAACTGGGAGCTCAGCGTTTTATCTGTTTCCCATCAGCATCGTCAAATCAAAAGGACAACCAAAAAGAATTAAAAAAAAAAAAAAAAAAATGGCTGGAATCCCTGCAGGGCTATAGGTACACCCGTCTCTTAGGAAAATCCTGCTTCTCCAGATGGTCAGTCCACCCCCGCTGATGCGGCAAATCCGTGCTTCACCAACCAAAATTATTTCGCGGTAAGACTCATACAGTGTTTGTTATTGTATTGGCATTGCACATGATGCACTAAGGATCTTTTAATTTTCGTGAGAGAAAAAAAATAACCAAGAGTACTTTTAATTGGGCGCTGATGGCAGTTGAGCTTCATTTTCTCCTCAGTGTAATCAGCACAGATGTGCAGATCCAGACATATCTGGTGGTTCTTTAAGCATGGTAAATTTACATTTGCACAAATAAACCAATTATGGGCTTTTAACACTAGATATAAACACAGAGAAGTCAAAGCAACACAAAACAACTGTAACACTTGCTAAAAACAGGAGCGGTTGCATGAATTTTAATCTATGCTTTATGTAGCACGTGTTCGAATGACCATAATACAAGGCTTTTGCACAAACAGATACGCTTAAGGACTTGCTAGTAATTCCTGCTTCTGCAGGTTAAAGTGGCAACAGACAGGGGTTTTGCTTTAACTCATCATTATAAAATAACTATTGACTGTAGAAGGTGATAACTAAATAATACCTATAGAATCAGCATTTAGATTTGTCGACTGTAAGCATTAATATAGGAAATCTCATGAGAAATGAAGCCTCGATTATGCAACTAAAACAGGAAGAGGACAGCGCTTTTGTTTTCTCTGTTAATTATACTTACCAGCCAAGGTAACTATGAAAACTCTTAAATATAGGAGAGAGTGACAGAACCTAAAAGTAAACCATGGCCATCAACTCGATGGACACGAGGGAGTTCAAAAGTGGGTTAGTATTACTAATCTGAGATCAGCAACTAACAAAGCCTGACTACTTATAAACCTAATTAAACCAAGTTAAAATGTCAGCTATTGTCACTTAAGGACAGGATTCTCAATGTGAGGCCTGTAAACAAATCGTGGCCGATGGTAACATTTTGTGCGGCACTATAGTAAACTCGATTTATCAACAGTACATGTCATCCTGTGATACAGCAGCGCAGAACAAGTGTTTCACTTCAATAAGTGCTGGGCAATATGATTAAATAACATACAAGTCCCAATTAATATACCTACTATAGCTCTTCAAAGGCTTCTTAATGTACAGCTTGGTTGGCCACAAATACCGCCCTGCATACAGTGCTAGAAAGAGGACTCCTTTAAACTACTTACTCTTCTTACTTGTGGTACTAATTATGTGGCACAACAATTAGTGAACCACAAGTAACTGTTTCCAGTAGGTGTTGGAACTGAGCAGAGAGACTGAGGATGAAGAGGAAAGACTGGAAGCACATCTGAAGAGGGGAGCCATCTCTACTGTTTGGAGGGTTTTAAAAATAAAAACTGCCTTTGATGCCATTTTTGTGCTACCTTTTCTTTGTATATTAGAATGGTTATCTGGCACTTGGTCATAAAAACTTGGAGAGCCTCTGCTGTTTTGGCAAACAACAGGTCACAAGGCTGAGTAAATACCTCACACAAGGTCAAACCTGTTTTGTGACTAGCCCTACTTTGTAATTATATTTATGCCTTAAAATATTCCTTGTCTTGGTCCACTGCTCACTGCACTTTGTCAGACTCATGTATCCTATTTCAGCATCAAAATGTAACTGGCAGTCCCAGCTCCCTGGCACTTGTCTTTGCCACTAATATGATTACCACAATGATGTGATACCCTTTGGATCCCTGTAGGAAAATTCTTTCCCTGCAAGAAGGTCAGAGTACAAATCGGCCTCAGAGAGCAGAATGCCTGAAGCTGGCAAGATCCACCAACAGATCTCAAACACACATCCCTCTATAGAACAGCAGTCTGGTCAATGTATTCATAATGTTTAGAATTAATGTACATTTTGTACTTCACATTCACACAGTTCCTCATCTTCTACTTAATATAATTACAGACTCCTACTGCTGGCCATTGAGCAGCTCACTAAAGCAATTAGAGGTTCAGTGCTTTACTCGAGAGCACCTCAGAGAAACTGTTGCAGGAATGGTTTTAGTTATCACTACTAAAGGCTGCATCTATATTTAGTTAGTCAGGTCCAGAGATGAAACTCATAAACTGCACTAAGTGACTTTAAGTGGTGTAACTGCCTAATGGAAAATATTCATTACAGAGTTTTAAAAAAATAACACTTTATCTCCAACGCAACTCACATGATGTTTTGTGGGTAATCACTAAAATCTGCATCTATCTGCTTTAAATAAATTCCTGCCAGCCACCTATTTACATATTAAAGTGACATTCAGCGCAGCCTGTTTACAAGACTGCGTGTCTCAAAGTGTTTAGGGCTATGGGCCAACAACACATCTCCTTCTGGTATCCTAATTGTTTGCGGTGCCTGTTCTGAGTATGTCATGACCTCCTAAACTACCCAACTGGAAAAGGGTGACATCATGCTCTCACATGTACCCACACACGTTAACGTCTAAACACTAACACGTGAATACATGTGCGCACGTTGGCAAGCGCAAATGTGCATATGCATAGATTTTGGCAAGCTACTTTGGTGTGACAATGACAAAATGCAGTGAGAAAAAAACACACATACAGTGCTGTGAAACAGTATTTGCCCCCTGCCTCAAGGCACTTAAAATACAAAATGAAGTTTATAAATGAGGTTTTTGTTTTTCATTAAAGGAAAAAAAAAAAAAAGCTATCCAAGCCCACCTGGTCCTGTGTGAAAAAGTAATTGCCCCTTAAACCTAATAAGTGGCTGTGTCACCTTTGGCAGCAAGAACTGCAATCAAGCATTTGTGATAACTGGTAATGAGTCTATTTTGACCCACTCTACTTTGCAGAATTGTTTTAATTCAGCCACAATGGTGGGTTTTCCAGCATTAATGGCCTGTAAGGTCATGCCAAAACATCTCAATCAGATTTAAGTCCAAACTTTGACTAGGCCACTCCAAAACCTTTATTATGTTTTGTTTTTCCTGAGCCATTCAGAGATGGACTCGCTGGTGTGTTTTGGATCAGTCCTGATGCAATCCAAATGCACTTGAGCTTCAGGGCATGAACTGATGGCTGCACATTCACCTTGGCAGAGAGCAGAATTCATGGTTCCATCAATTACAGCATGTCGTCCAGGTCCTGAAGCAGCAAAGCAGCCCCAGACCCTCACACTACCACCACCATATTTGACTGTTGTGATGATGTGTGTGTGTGTGTGTATGCTGTGTTAGTTTTATGCCAGATGTAGCGGGACGCAAACCTTCCAAAAATTTTAACTTTTGTCTCGTCGGTCCACAGAACATTTTCCTAAAGTCTTGGGGATAATCAAGATGCTTTTTGGCAAATGTGAGATGAGCCTTTGGTCAGCAGTAGGTTTCTCCTTGGAGCTCTCCCATAGGTACTGTTTTTGCCCAGTCTAATGAGATCTTTAAGTGCACTTCACTTTGTCAGACAGGCTCTATTTAAGTGATTTCTTGGTTCAACAGGTCTGGCAGTAAAGTGGCCTGGGTGTGGTTAGTGAAATTGAACTCATCTTTCAAAAAAGTGTTGTTAATCACAGTTAATTCATGATTTAACAAGGAGGGGCAGTTACTTTTTTCCCCACACAGGGCCCCATAGCTTTGGATAGCTTTTTTACTGTTAAAAAAAAAATAATAATAAAATCATCATTTCAAAACTGCATTTTGAATTTACTCGAGTTACATTTGTTTGATGACCTGAAACATGCAAGTGTGACAAATATGCAAAAAAAAAAAAAAAAAAAAAAAGTAAAAAAGCAGGAAGGGGGCAAATCCTTTTTCACAGCATTATATCCCGTTTTAAAGGATGCAATAGCGCAAATAAGAACATTTATTTCCCCCCTCTCATTCACCTCATCCACTAGCCACACTCAAAACAACATATTCTCAATAAAGTCCAAGTGTAATTACAATATTGCAACAATAAAGATGTCCGTGGAGAAATTAATGCTTGGGTGGGGGGTGATTTCCTGCATGTACAACTGTAGATGATGCAGTATCAACAAGCCACGGAGCTCTGTGTCTGTTTTCCCCATACAGCCTGGGGTTACAGAGGGGGGCGTGGTGCTCTACCAAAACAACACTTTCCCTATAATGGCGGGCGGTTTTTATATTGTTATGACAGCGGCATGTAGCGCTAATACATCCACAGCTCCACGAAAAAAATAAACACTTGAACGCGCAGGGCTGTCACAGATTAATGTGTCTCCACTGTAACGCTGCTGTGGCAAATTACAGCTTGTTTTTAACGTTTGCAAAAATGTCATTTTTATTTATTGTTTTTACTGCATTTACTGCTTACGTATATAAACAAGTGCGGTTTCATTCAGTCAGTGCGATGTTGCTACGTAAAAATTCTACCGCAGCAAGAGAGCGGCTGGGTGCGATAATGGCCAGGTCGGCAGACCGCCGCTCTGGTTGAGCTCGAGGGTTCACAAGCGGGTGAACCGAGCGACGAAAAGCTGGCAGCCATACTCTGTAGAGACTCCATCGATTGAAACTACTGCGCTTTTACACTCTCTAAACTCGATGTGAACACGTTTCCGAGCGACCAAATATCAATTAGAGAAACGCTCCAGGAATTTTTCATGTTACACGACGTTAAGGGGCGCGTTTTTGAACAGCAGCCATTCCGAAAACGGGACCGTTTACAGGGAAATTAGAAGGCAGGCAACTGCACACCTCCGGGCCACATGTTTGTATCCCGAGTGGCAAAATCTGCGCCGAGCCAAGTCACTATAAAAGGGCAGAACTCCAGTCTGCTTATAATAAACACAAAGTTTATTAATAATACCCTTAAAATAACATATAAAAGAGAGGAAAGCGTCATATTGGCTTACCCTTTGGTGGCAATATGACCTCTCCATTTTCTTTCTTCACTGCAGAAATATCGTTATATCTACCGACATCGTTATTAACGGTACTCCCGGATCCAGAGGTCAACAACAGTTTGTGTTTCTTTTTCTCCTCTCCGCTTCCTTTCCCCTTCTCCCTCTCTTTCTCTTGCTGTTTATCTTTATTTGGTTTCTTGGCTTTGGAGGAAGAAGGCGCCTTGTGGAGGAAGAAATCGCTCTGTTTGAAGACTTTGTGAGTGCTTATCGGTGGCTGGGACCCACCAGTAGCAGCCACCGGAGGGGGGTTGTTGTTCGTCTTAACCGGGCTAAAGCTCCACAAACCCGAGCTGCTCCCATAACTCTGCTGCTTCGTGTGCTGCTGGAGTTTCTCTTTACCGCTACCGTTGCCTCCCACTCCTCCGTCCCTGCTGAGTTTCTTGGGTTTAACGCTCCTCTCCTCGGCTCGGACCTTCTTGGGCGGCGGCGGCTGGCTGAAATCGCGGGAAGACTGGGAGTGGTTGTCAGGGGCTCTCTTCGCCTCACTCGGCTTGCCGAGCGCGCTTTGAACGGAGGGTACAGTAGGAGTAGCAGCAGCTCCAGAGAGGTGAATAGCGCCCTGCGAGTCAGCCATCTTGAGGCTTCTCTATTTACTCTCTTCCCCCCAACGGCCGCCGATGCTGCTTTTTTTTTTTTTTTTTTTTTTTTTTCCGCGACGTTCAGACAGGCAATGAAGGGGCGGGGCCGAACTTGAATTGACAGCCAGGCAGTGAGGAGGCGGGACTCTGGCTTGACTGACAGGTAGCGAGGGGAAAATAGAGGCGGGGCTTAGTATCTGTGCGTTAGCAGCTTGTACTGTGTTCTGTGTGGTTTCTGTACATAGAACAAGTAAAGGTGTCGATTTTAACTATCAGGGGTCAAATAAAACTCACGACAGTTAATTTTTGAGTACTGCATTGCAGTCGTTTATTTTTTATTGCTCCAAATCACAACAAGAGTTATGTTTCAAAGGCAAAGACCCTGCAATATTATAGAAACCATATAATCCAGCAATTTTCTCTGGTGAGTTAGATATATAAAAATTGGGGGTTTCAAGTTAGATATCTCCTGTACTAAACACTGTCTCACATAGATTTTTGATGTCAAAGAAAGGGGATATCCTTAATGTGGTCTTCTCAGGTGCGCACGTACGCGCACACTCACACACACTGTGCTTATAGCTGTAAGCACAGAAGCCCACCACCCAGTGTTCAAACCTTTTGCTTGTAAGGGGCAGCCAATCACAGAAAAGTTAGCTTAAATGGAAAGGGAAGGAAGCTAGAACATTTTTTTTCAGATCATGGATGAATTGAGGGGCTGTAGTATAATATAGTTTGAGTTATTTAAACATTTATCTGCAGGTGTAGACACTCCAGACCACCATTACTGATTTCACCCAGGCCAGACTTATAAGAAAAACGACTATATAATATGTATGAAAAGAGAGAAAAAAAAAGCCAAATCAACAGTTTCTCCACAAGCATTAAACTACTTTGAAGCTTTCAGATGCATCATTACAGAGATTGCATTAATCCAACATCCTAAAAGGTCCTGCACAGACTTCAGTTTAGTCTATATGCTTATGTTTCAGTGTGCACACCCTATATTTTGGCAGAGTTGGTGCAACAGCCACAAACTCAGTCAGAACTTGCAGGGAAGCGTACAGTAAGAGTTTACAGTGTAGGGCTGCACATGTGATTGTTGTAATGGAAATGCTCCCATTAAAGAGATAAACATGTCCTCTTTAATCTTTACAACTGAATGAGCTTATCACTCTCACGCGCACAACACATCATTAGTGTGTGTCATGAATCCTCTGGTGTTGTTTGCTCTTTGATTTACTGAGATGAAAACATTTTCTTCAGACTGGCAGAGTTCTCAGTACAAGGCCTGTCAGCGTGTGACAATCAACCATGAATAGTAAACATGATTAGCAGCTGCACGAGGGGGGGGGGGGGGGGGGGGGGGGGGTTGTAAAGTTACAGCTGGCTGTAAACATTGTGACAAGATTATTGCATGATGCAAACCACAAGCAGAGATTTGATGCCTGTGCATGCAGTGACAGAAGAGATGTGTGCAAGCGCGTACTGAGCAAGTCCAGCATCGACTTTATGTGACTAATATAGCTACACTGAATCTGTATTTTCATATTACAGGCTTTAAAAGAGAGCTGACACAGTTTCTTCTGTGCAGCCTGCTGCTCACATACCCCAACACTGACGGGCTATATTTATAAGCCATTACATAACATGTTAAACTGCTCATTGGGAAAACTGAGGTGACCCAGTTAAGACAGCAACCTGGCTTAATATTAATACTCACAAGCAGGGGGGGTAGATGGTGCCTTCATATTGCATTATTCTGTAGTGGTCAGGAGAATTTCATACAATCAGGTGGTAGCAGAAAATGTGCATAAAGTAAATAAACACTGAGGATGAGAGGCTTTTGCACTTTATTTGCTCATTCCTGCTTTATTATGCTGTGCATACATACATTTTGCATGTGGTGCACTGACACATTTAAAAAGACTGACATACTTTTAAGCTGTGCTTTGTAACCATCTCCTAGTAACTAGAGCACTATAAGCCTTAAACTTTTTTCTTGAAAGTCATGCATATAGTGAGTGTTTAATGTGATGCTGAATCTTTAACTTTTTAAAATTTGTGAATGGAATTCAAGTTGGATCTGATAGGCACCTGTTTTTATTTTGTTTTCAATTAAAATATGCTATATTGCCAAAAGTATTCCCTCACCCATCCAAATCATTGAATTCAGGTGTTCCAATCACTTCTGCAGCCACAGGTGTATAAACCGAGCACCTGGGCATGCAGACTGCTTCTACAAACATTTGTGAAAGAATGGGTTGCTCTCAGGAGCTCAGTGAATACCAGTATGGTACCATTATAGGATGCCATCTGTGCAACAGGTCCAGTCGGGAAATTTCCTTGCTACTAAATAATCCACAGTCAACTGTTAGTGGTGCAAAGTGGAAGTAATAGGGAACGACCGCAACTCAGCCATAACGTGTAGGTTATGTAAAATCATAGAGCGGGGTCAGAGGATGCTGAGGTGCGGTCACCAACTTTCTGCAGGAGGTCAAAAATTCCCATAAACACACTCCTAAGCCTTGTGGAAAGCCTTCCCAGAAGAGTTGAAGCTGTTAGAGCTGCAAAGGGTGGGCTGACATCATATTAAACCCTACTGATTAAGAATGAGATGTCACTCAAGTTCATATGCGTGTGAAGGCAGATGAGGGAATACTTTTGGCAATATCGTGTATATAGGAAACTTGTTCATGCGTTCCAGAAATGGGTTGGACCCCCTTCATGGCATAGATTCGACAAGGTTCTGGAATCATTTCTCTAAGATTTTGGTCCATATTGATGTCGCTGCACATCCATGACGTGAATCTTTCGTTCCACCACATCCCCAAAGATGCTCTATTGGATTGAGATCCGGTGACTGTTGAGGGCATTTGAATTTAACTGAACTCAAAACACAATTTGAGCTTTGTGACATGGTGCTTTATCCTGCTGGAAGCAGCCATCAGAAAATGGTTAACACTGTGGTTATAAAGGGATGGACATGGCCAACAATAATACCACGTCTACATGCCTAAATGCATTGACTTGCTGCCATGTGATTGGCTGATTAGATATTTGTGTCAACAAGGAATTGAACAGGTAACTGTAAAGGTGCCTGGTGAGTGCATCACACAGCTACAAGGGTACATGTAGTGCATGTGGATGAATATAATATCAAGTATTTTTAACCAGAAATGTAACCCAGGAGGACTGGAAAAGACCATCAGTGCCTAAACCAGCAGTTGTATTGGCCATGATTGCATAATTAGTTTGAAATGAGCATTGACTACCTGTGAGCACCAGCAAATAATTACAGTATGAGGTGCCCTCCTGCTGTGGCTCTCTGTGTGTAAAGTGAATACAAATGTGAAGCCCTCAAGGTCTGAGAAAGCTTGTGTGTTTATGACCCCTGCTGTGATTAATTGTCATATTAGTCGTGGTGCGTGAATATAGTCGTCTCGGCAGCACCACCAGGTGCGAGAATGTTTCCTGCTGTGAAAACATCCACACAGACGCACAAAACTCACACTGACTGAAAGTTCATAAGTTCATTCTGAAGTCAGTCACATCTGACATCAGATTACATGGCAGCAGCAGACAGTGAAGTCAAAGTGATGCATTAACCAGTCGACTGCTCTATGGTATAAATGTATGCTTTTGGCTGGGGCGCGCACACACACACACATTCACACACATATTTTCTGATGGGTCATTGCACAGGAATAAAGAAGAGAGGCATATCTTTACTTAAGGTCATTTTTACTGATTGATTTCTGCAACATACAAACATGTATGTGTGTATGTGTCTGTGTGTGTGTGTGTCTGTGTTTGTGTGACAGGAAAGGTTGTGGGCCATGGCTGAATGAGAGTCCCACAGGAGGCGATGAGCAAGCAGCAGCGAATCACATCGCTCACGGTCATAGCGCTAATGATGATGAAAGGGGGGGGGGGGGGCTCTCTCTTAAAGGCACAGGTGGGCTCTTTACTGAGATCGAGGCTTGTGTATGTGTGTTTGGAGTGGAGTCGGGGATAAACAGAAAAATGAGTATAATGAATCATAATCAATAAAGTTATAAAGACAGTTTCTTCTTTTGTGCGTGGGCACACAGACGGGTTGGAAATGACAGCTTTTGCAAAAACTGAGAAAAAAGGGCGGGAGTGTAGGAAGATTAAAGACGCAAGACAGAATGGGAAGTAAGCAGGAAGTGACAGAGGGGGGAAAAAAAATAAAATAATGAAATGCTCCTTGTAGAGAACAGGACATTCATCTCAGTTGCACGTTTTCCACTGAAAGAGCAAATAAAAATAAAAACAAAACAGATCTAAGAGGATAAGAAATGACAATGGAGACGAGAGCAAGCAAGAGGAGAAAAGTTGAGGTTTGGGTTGGCTGGGAGAGGGCAGTGGACTTGTGTCACAACAAACAACCGCGTATACAAAAATAACTTTTCAAATACCATTTACAAAAACAAAACCATTATTATTATTATCATCATTATTACTACAATCTTGTTCAGAGCCCATTGTAGTTATCTGAAAAGGGGGCTGGCTGGCAGTCTTTGCTTATCTACTGCCAACCATTTAAAACTTTTTTTTTTAAACCTGCTAAGCATAATTAAAAAAAACAAAACAAAATTAACAAAAACAAACCTGAAATATTTGCCAGAGGCAAAAACAAAAGGGTAGCAGAATAATTTACAGTTTAAAGGAAAACATTATGTATAGGGAGGATTCATCATCATGCACTGACTTTCTTACATCTTCTGTTAATAGGAACATTTAAGAGATAGAGAAAAAAAAAACTTAAGTATTTTATACCTAAACTGTCCTGTACAGTTATTTATAAAATAATGCATATACTGTATTGTTACGGCAGCTAATCAAGGAGAAGTTGATAAAAAGGAGAAAACAGTAGTCCTGGGTCCCTGGCTGCTGTTGCCTTATTGGATCATTGCCTCAGAAGCAGGTAAAGAACAACACACCATCAGATGCAAAACCAACCTTGTAGAGAAGGCTTGGAGGTTTAATTTTAATCTGTCAAGTCAAAAGTTTCAAGCCTTTCAAGTGATGCGTGACATTCAGACTCCGAAACACTGAGGTTTGTTATGAGCAAACTGGCAGCTAAAAGGAAAAAAAACAAAAAAACAAAACAAAAACAAAAAAACTTTGAGGCCCTCAAATGAATGACCATGAGAGAGAAATCCAACAGAAAAACAGGAAATAAATGGCAAATATGAGTCCCAAGTAGAAATGCCAGAAAAACAAAGAAGAGAAGAACAGAACATTGGCTGTTTTCTCTGACAGGTGGAGTAAGGGAGATGCATGGTCCCAGCAGTGAGAGCCAGAGTCACAGAGCTGACATGTTTGGCTATTTTTGTGTTTAATGCCATTTTATCTGATGTGCGTTGCCTTTTAAAAAGTACTTCAATTAATTTAAGAGGGAACTATACCAGAGCTCACAGACAATCACTGTGTTTGCTTTCAGATCACAGACTGTATATGATGCTGCTTTCACCAATTAGTTTTGGACTCTCGTTTTGAAACCTCAATTTTAGCTTTGTTGTTTATTTGTTTTTTAAGGTCAGACAGGCACATTGTAAAGACGCGTGTCCGCTAATAAGTGCTAAGTAATAAACTAATAAAATGGTAGAATTTCGCTCACCAACACTGAAGCACAAAGTTCTTGGATGGTCTGCACAATAAATCAGATATTAAAAATGCCCTACAAATCACCCACAACACAAAATTGCTTCCTGGGTGGGTACACCTGTCAATCAAAACTTAAAGCCTCACCAATTCCCATATGGATAAGTTAAGCTGATAAATCCACCTACCGTACGCTTGGTTTGGAGGGGCAAATGAGCTATAGAGGCTGTCAATGTGTTTAATGCTTTAAAAGATGGATATTTTAAAATGGGAGTCTATGTAAGCTGACACACTTTTGGCGGAAGCCTCAAGTGGCCACTACAGGAACTGCAGGCCTTGGCACTTCCGTCTTTTAAAAAAAAAAAAAAAAAAAAAATTAAGACCAGGAAGTTGCCACATGCTTATTAATGCCCACTGCCACAAACTCATCAGCAGCAGTTCACGCTAAGTGTATTTAATGAACACTACAATGGCCAAACGATGTTAGCCTGTAACTCTGGCAGAAGAGCACGGACATGTGAAATAGCAAAGCTAACACGGGAATAAATCCAAACACAGCGGTGAGAAACAGGTAACAGTCAGCTCTAGTGCTTCTGTTTCTGCGATGATCCTTTATAATGTAGCACCAGCACTTTGAAAGAGGGAGACAAAGCACCCCGGCAACCTGTGCATACTCAACAGGAAAGGTTGCATCCAGGGTAACAGATTATCTAAGTTTGCTTTCAAGATTGTTGTTCATTCAGTAGGAGGCAGCAGACAACTTCTGGGAGCTTAGGTAAACATCAGGAATCAGCCTCCTACAGTAGCTTTTCTGATTGAAGATAATTCCTGATATAGGACAAAAAAAAAAAAAAAAAAAAATTCTCATTTGGCTTGAAACAAAGGTGTTCAACCTGAACACTTTTTATTTATATTGACCATCTAAGAGTTACTCCTAGAGCCCTCTTCAGTTAGCCTAGAAAGTGAGGTGTCTACAGCTCATGGAGGACAAACATACCCGCTCTTAGTCTACTCTCCAGTCACCAAAAAAGGAGGAGGATAAAAATAAAAAGCCCCCACAGGAATTATCCTTTAATCATTAACAGGAAAATAACCAAACTGATCCCAGGTCAGCATCTAGAGTAGTCAAACCTGCCAACATCAGCAAGCTGAGGAGGAGAACATGAGCTTTGTTCTAGCCTCTCGACTGTTCTGCTCGGCACAGTGGCACTTTGCAGGAAGGAGCGAGGAGGAGGAGGAGGGTACTGGCAAACAGTTACTCAGGTGCTTCTATGTAAAAATGCGCTGACTGTGTAGCAATAAACTTGGTTTTTGGACCAGCCAGGTGAGATTGGTAGACTCCATCTCCTGACAAGGGAGGATGGTGGTGGTGGACGGGCAGCCGGACTGTTTCATCATGTCCACTCCAGCGGGGGTTCTCGAGGACCTTTGGGCTGAATGCAGCGGTTACCGAACCCTGAAAGGAGAAAATTTCTTAGCTCAGTTTGTTTTTTACCTCAATAGATTTTTTTTTTTCCCCCTCCAGAGGAAAACCTGCATGGTTTCAAAAACCAAACATTTTCTGCACATGCAGCTCAAAGCAAGCTTTCCGATCAGCAAAAGCAACACCACACGTCAAAAAACGATGACATTAATAGAAACGATGTCAGCTACATTTCCTGCTCTGAGACGACAGACTCGCTGCTATTTGTGTTCTTTCAAAAGTCTTGACTAGTGGAGACTTGAACAGCAACAGTATTCACTCATAGAAAAACAAAAGCTGTCTACAAGAGGTGACACAGTGGACTTACCCACCCAGCTCTGGCTTGCCGTCTGTTGTCTTGCCAGCCGATGAAGGGTCAGCTGGAGAGGTCTTCACACAGTCAGACACATCTACACATAAGCAGGCAACAAAAACACAATTCAGTAGGGTGGAAGTGTTGGAATAACAGTGGAGTATATGCTAATCATAATTCAAGTAAAACATATTTATGAAGTACATTTTAAAATAAGTAGTTTATTAGAATATGCGAATATCAGAAAATGAACAACTAAAGTCAAGACAGAAAACATGCTTAACAACAAGAGAACAGGAAAAACTCTTGCAATATTGTTAACCCTTTTACTCCGAATGCATCGGCCGTGGCACAACATACTTCAAAAGTGCCGCCGTTCGTGGACTTCCGGCAACAAATACTGTAATACCCCTATATGGCTGTGACGTGCAATTTCTGGGCTTTCAGGAACCATTTGCATTTTTTTCGATAGGACAAACGGTTGCGGAGTTACGGTAAAAAGCCAGCTGATCAACGTTCCTTTGATCAGCCGACTCGGTGCTGATAAGCCACGTCTCAATCAGCTGTTCGCCGCTGTTGAGGGCAAGTAACGGGCGCTTTGGCGGCGATCGCCTGGCGTTAAAGGGTTAAAATAACAGAAAGTAAAGTGAAAGAAACTAAATTAAATCAAATCAAATCTCAAATGCTGAAATATCAACGTCATTAACAACCAACAACCATAGAAACATACAGTATATAATGACCAGATATAGTTTACAGTATTTAATGCTTAAATTAAAAATATACCAGTCAATAAAGAAACAAGTTCATTGGTTGTGGCTGCCTCTGATGAACACGTCAACCCAACATTTCCAAAGTATGCTCGATAGGAGACATAATGGGACTAAATGGTTCTGATCCACATGGAACTGTGTTGTACAGGCAGTGTGGGAGGCAGGCATCGTCTTGCTCAAACATCTGCAGGGTGGGTTGCTGCTGCAGGTTGGAGCACCGCATCTTAGTATCTCTGTCCAGTCAGATTTCCTCCAGGAACAATCAGATCAGAGATGGTGCTCTCATGGACGTGCAGGACTGCAGCTCAGACACATGCCACCATCCAGCATGCCAATCATCCAGCCTCGATCAGCAGCAGCACGGCAGTAATGTGCACACACTCATTTTGCGTGTTCTGAGACCACCAGCTTGAGAATGCAAGTGATTCACACCAAGTGAACTAACATGGAGAATTTACATTAATTTTAGGCCCAGTTGCTAGCCCGTCCTGACCCTTTGTGTACTCTGAACATCTACGGTACCCTGCTGATTCACACCATAAATGAACCGCTCTGGAGTTCATTTGGAACCGGACCGGAACCACCTCCTCCAAAGGCTCTCGGTGCAGTGATTTTGGTCCGCACCTGAGTGCGATTACAGTGTTCACACCTGCACAAGTGAACTACACCAAGGGGGGGGGGGGGGGGAATGAACCAGAGCTTGATTTAAACGGAGGTGTGAAAACAGCCTAAGAGATTAAAAAGCTGTAGCAAGAAATGGATTTAAAGACTGAAGACAAAACAATTTTTTTGATAGTATTTCATTAACAACTTTACTTCAGTTTGCACTTCAAGTCCAGATGCTTTGATGAGCTTTATAGCTCACCATGTCCCATATGATAACATCTGGTTCATTATGTAGTGTTACATCTGTGCATACATTCAAACATTTTTCTGCCATGAAAGTTTGATGATAAAAGCCCAGTTTTCAGCAGGAGTTTTTCATGAATCCACAGCCTTTTGATACTTTGCTATAAATGCTCCTACTGAGTTATATTCATAAAAAGGTTAAAAAAAAAAAAACCAAAGTCCCCACTGAATTAAAGTCAAATAAGCTGTCATAGCCACAGCAAAACTACTGAAGCAATAAATTGGCATTTAACCATCATCACACAATCCTCATAGCACAGATAAGCATATGCACTCATTTTAATTGCAGCTCTCTCTAGACATGTTTTATCATTTTCCCCTCTTTGCCCTCCTCCTGTATCGCTGTTACTCTCTCATCCTCACAGCGGGTTTATCCAACTAGCACTGTCAGTTTCATCATCAGCGGGCTAATTTGTAAATCACCGAAGGTCTGTTTCCCGTGCTGCTCTGCTGACCAACTATTGTGAGCACATAAACACGGGGCACATGCAGAGAGGCGGGGACGAAGAGTTCAAACAAAGGTGAGAGATGAAGGAAGAGAATTAAAGCGCATTAATGATGTGCGCGTTCGCACCTTTCTGTGAACTGCTCCACTCGGCTGACGCTGACGTTCTCACTTCCAAAGGGTCTGACGGAGAGGAAGACAGTCGGTGAATTTAACACAGAAAGGACGTTTGAAGACTAATAATCAAAACACATACACACACACAATTTAACACAAACACATTCCTGCATTCAGACACGCTCAAAACCACACTGTACCCTTTTTCATTACTCAACCCTCAAAAAGGTGCTTCAAAATTTTGTGTTCACTTGTGTGAAACATTTAGAATTCATTGAATCATAATGACCCTGGTGAACACAGGTGACAGCCATCGTCTCTCCAATATAAGACTAGAAACCCTCTTAACACACTTTTCTTTGATTTAACACACCTTTTTGCCCTTTTACATCCGTGCTTCTATTTCTAAATCACCTCCCAAAGCTGCAACTACGACTGAACCTCTGCTGGAACAACCGATGCTGACCTCTAGTGTTGCAAAACTGATAAAGCCTCTCTCAGCAATGTGCTCATTTTTAACACAAATGTCTCCCTTTTCATCTCATATGCTCCCTTGTGGGGAAATATTTTTAATACCGTTTTCTTCAACTATCAGAGGAGCTGCGCAGGGAAAAAAAAGAGGAACAGCAGAAGGCAGCCGGATGGTTGAGCTAATAACGAGTCCATCCTGTGAACGAGAGGCCTCCTACCCGCAATATGTGAGTCCATCTGGCTGTTTGAAGTGAAGATGACAGAGTGAGGCCCTACCTGTTCGTATGCTGTACTAGGCAAGAGAAGCAGAACACAGAAAAACCATCTTCCTCTTGTTTCAGCTCACATCAGAGGCTGCATCGAACATACACTGCTGACTGGCTTTGTTCACAGTACCAAGTTTGCAAATATGGCAAAACCACACACAGCAGCCATCCCCTGCATCAAATGGCCTTTATTTTTTGTCTTTAAAACATGAATTGACATCTTTGATCCATCTTTTTGGGTTTTTTTTTTTTTTAAGGAAACAACGGTGTGGCTGCCCAGAGAATCCACACCACTGAGTGCACACCTGTGGATCTTGACCAATGCAAACGCACCTGTGGCCAGTATGAAGGACTCAGGGGTTCTCTCGGGGAGGGGGGGAGGGGAGTCATCGCTGTCCCAGCAGTCTGGGTTAAAAAGGTCAGAGGTCAAATGAGAAGCAAGGTTAACTACTGGCCGAGAAGAAAAACAAGAGATCGGCAGTCAAATGAAGGAGAGACAAAAAGGTAAAAAAAAAAAAAAAAAGCACTTAATTAACTGTATTAGCCAACTCTAAAAACTGAGTCAAGTATACTAAATATCATCCAGCCTTGTTTGTATATTATTACTTTAATAAACATATAGTCATTGGTTCTATTTGCTATATTTTGTATTATCATTACTTTGGCACATAAGATGACATTCACCCACAGTGGTATTCGTTGTGTCCCACTCATTTTGCAGACCTCAAGTCATCTGGGACCCAGATTCAGTTCAGCATGACTAAATTTGTGCTTAAAGACTTTAAAATAATTAATGAAGATTTCTCTGTCTGGTAAGAAAAGATGAATAAATAAAAATAATATCCAAGATGACTCAATGGTTATCAGTTATGGGGTGCTAACCAAGATATTTAAGTCTTAATTATATTTCCTTAAAAAGCTCTTGTTCAAATTCAGCATCATTATTATCCAGGGACCACCATTGTTATGATTAACTTGAAGAGGTATGTAAAGAGAAAAAGATGTTTTGAAGCTGGTTCAGTGCAGACTGAGTGAAGAGCAGTTCTGCTTTACACAAACACTATGAATTATTAATTACACACTTCTCATAGCTTCATAGTCAAAAAAAAAAAAAAAAAAAAAAAAGAAGAGGACTTGCCAACAACACATTTTAAATGAAGTTATTAACTTCATTAATAACTGCCTGGTTGAACTCTGAAGGAAACCTGACCCTTTAATGTCTTTTTTTCCTTCCAGTCATTGAAGCTGAAATGGACCACGGCAGCATAAAAGGGTTTAGATACTGCTTCTGAATAAGCTTGCCTTTTTTTGAGATTTTAAGGACAACAAATATTATCCTCACTTCCCAGTTGTGATATTTTGATCATAAAGACTTCCATTAGAGTCTCCACCCTGACCAAACACCTAAAACATTCATAAATACTGTTAATTACTAATTTGTTCTTCTCACTATCAGCCAATATATTTTTCTTTAAGACACAAAAAACATTCAAATTTTTCTAAGGTTTGTTATGTCTACTTTTGCCTGCATCTGCTATGCAACAGTCATAACATGGCTTAAGGGTGTTTCTACCATCTCCTTTACTTTTTAATTTAATCAGCTGTTATAAATCCTAATACAGATAAATCAGCAAATAGGCAATACCAACCAACAATATCAGTCCACTGATAAATTGGTTGGGGTCTACTAAAAACAGGAAGGGGTCTCAAACTAAAAACAAGTCCAGTTCCATTTATTAAAAGCACTTAAGATATATTGTAAATGACAGAATTTTTAGGTAAATATTAGGTGATACTACAGCAAGTTAATATCACTGTAAGCGCTGAGATAATGAGCCAACTAGGGACACAGTGATTGTGTAATTCAAATAAAGTGATAAACAAATTTTGGTCAATAGCTAATGCTGATGTCAATCATTTTTTGGAATTTATTTTGTATTCATTGTTCTTTATTCCCACTTTTGTTCCTGGGAAACAGAAAAAACTGCAATAAAAAAAAAAAAAAAAAAAAAAAAGCGCACACACAAAAAAAAAAAAAAAAAAAAAAAAAAGCAAAATGTTTTATCTTTGTGCAAAATAGATGGGACACAACACCACCTCAGCATCTGTATACACTGGTGAATGTCATCTTGTTTGCAGATAGACCAATATCAAAAAGTCAAAGTCAAAAAGACTGACTTGACTTTTTAAAATCGGGCAAAAAGGCCGACTGTACCTCGGCTTACCTCACTGTAGGCCGAAGTACAGTGCTAAACAGATTTTTTAGACCTGTCATAAAAACAAAAAAACATATTGTAGATTAAAATAGAGTGTAATTTAGCTGCTGTTAATATTTTGATAACAGGATGATTACATTGATGTTTTTGCTTTGTTTTCCATTAATATATTTCATCTACTTTATTTTTTTGCCCCCCAAATTTTCTTTTTTATAAATTAATGCATTAGCTGTACATACTTGATCCCAGCAGTTACCTTATAATTTCCTGTTCCTTAATTCTCCTTTGTTTGTTACAGACTTGTAAAGCACTGTGAGCTGCACTAATCTCTGTAAAACGGGCAATTACAAAAGCTGTGAGTGATTCATTGGCAATGCAGTCAGCAGAACAGGCAGCCACCAGCTTTCTATTGACCAACCACGAAGCAGCAATTTGCTCAGTGCAACTGATCAACAAAGCAGCCATTAGATTCTTGCAACCAATCAAAGAGCAGCCGTTAGCTTTTCATAACTGAAGCACTGCTGCAGCCCAAACAGAGAGAGGGGGGAAGCCAAGCAGACTGAAACACCTTGCTTCAGAGATATTTCTGCATCTGGTTTTAAATATTGGAAATACTCAAGGAGAGCATGACAACAGGTAAAAACCACTCCACTGCATATGAGCTCAGATCAAAGTAAGAATCAGGTGTGAGAATGTGGTAAAATTGAAATAAAAAAAATAAATCTGTCCTCACACGCCTCCAGAAGATTAAAACCACTTCTCCCACTCCTTGTCACAATCACATCAATCCCAAACTGCAAACAGCGTGACACTGCTCTGTTCAACCCAACGTGCACCAAAGTGGCGTAATTGCATTCATCAGTATCATGCAGTGTTGATCCTTCCCCATCCAACATGCACACGCGGTTTTCTGCTTGCACACAAAAACAAAAAACAGGATTTCTTTCATCCTTACTCCCCATTCACAAATTCCCTCGCTTAGACAAACACACACAAGCTGAAAGAGGAAGAGTTGTTTCCACAGATGTTTTTGCCTGTCAACATTTGCAGCATTCCTCACAAACCAACCAATTAGTCAAACAGTCATGCTTTGTGTGAGACTCATTGGAAACCATCTCTGTTTTTGTTGCCATTTCCTCTTATTCCATTCTTCCATGCCTCCTGTTTTTCTCTCCTGGCCTCATTGTGTGTGTGTGTGTGTGTGTGTGTGTGTGTGTGTGTGTGTGTGTGTGTGTGTGTGTGTGTGTTGACAGATAGAGCTTGTCATTAGCTTGTGGTCTGTCTGAGACAATTGGCTCTTCTGAAAATTACTCTACTGTGTGTATATTTACTGAGTGTACAGTATGTGAGTGTGGCTTATAAAGACAGGTTTTCAGGCTTACTCGGTGCCTTCGTGTGTGTCTAAGGGAGATGATCTTGACCTCTTCACTGCTAAACTTCATTGTTTGAAGTTTTCATGATTTCTTGGTTAATTTAACATATTTTCAAAAACTGAGAGGAAAGCAGTAAAAGCACTGATTGACCTACTTGCTGTGTTTGAAGAGGGCAATGGTGTGATCTGCCCTGCAATTGACATCGGGGACACCTTTCTGACTGGCTGCTGGTCTCTATGTTGAGGGGATGCTGTTACCAGGGCAGTCGATGTGGATACACTTGTATGGAAACCCTCCTTTCCTCCTCCAGACATCTCCCCGTTCCCCTCCTCATCCGAGTTGTCTGAGTGCAGGGGGTTGGTGAAACTCAGGGCAGTCCTAACAGGTGTGGAGGAGGAGGAAGAGGAAGAGGAAGAAGAAAGGTGGGAGGAAGATGATGAGGATGGAGCCACACGGTCTGAGGAGGAAGAGGAAGAGGAGGTCTTGGGGTACAGTTTATCCGGGCTGTTGCTTTGTTGAGTCCACGCTGCGTGGCCAGCTTTCACTTCCCCTCCCTGCATCTCCACCTTCTCTCCACTCTTGACAGGGAGGTGGTTCGGCCTGGCTAGGATGCCTCCATCTGCTTTACTCTCCCCACATCCACCAACTCCTCCTCCCTCTGTGCCTGAGTCCTCTGACAGTGAGGAGCTGGACGTCAGTAGGGACTGAGTAGTGCGAGCTTTAAATGCGAGACTTCTTTGCAGCATGCAGCTGTTGTTACTAGAGCTGGAGCCCTGTCCGCTTGCTACTCCCATTGAGGAGGAGGTGTCAAAGCTGCGAGGTCCTTCTTGCAGCGGCACCTTTTTAATCTCAATGCTGAGCTTCCTCTCGATTCGAGGAGCACCAGAACAATCAACAACTGGGGAGAGGGGCGAGGAGGAGGGGGTCTGAGTTTGGCTTTGGCCTGATTCTGACTTTGTTGAAGACAATTTGTTGTTGTAGTTGTCATTGAGATCCAGATTTGAGACCTGACTCTGCTGTTTTCGGATTAGTAGCTCCTGATCTTTCTGCTCTGAGGGACTGGTCTGTTTGTTTGGACTGGCATCTAACTGGTTCTGCTGCTGGTCCACGTCTTTGTCCTGAAATAAAAGTAAAGTCAAACAAATGAGACATGTAATCCCCCTTTCACAAAAAACACAACATTCATAAACCACCAGAAAGCTTTGATGTTTGTGAGAGTTCAGAAAAAGCTGATTAAGGACGATATAATCATCATCAGTGTGACCTCACAAATATGTTTCTGCAAGAATGCTCAAAAATTTCCATGAACACTCCTAAACCTTGTGGAAAGCTTTCCCAGAAGACTTGAAGCTGTTATAGCTGTAAAGGGTCGGCCCACATCATATTAAACCCTACGGTTTAAGAATGGGATGTCACTCAAGTTCATATGCGTGTCAAGGCAGATGAGCGAGTATTCACATAAGCTGCTCATCTTCAGTGCATTTGCAGCTTACCTCTGTCACGTTTTGCTGAGTAGTAGCCAGAACGTGGATGACGGGTTTGGGATGGTAACGGTCATTGTCCTGTCGTACGTTCGTGACAGTGGGGAAGGCTGAGGGTGGAGATGGTGTCAGAATGGGTGGTACAGGATGAGCCTCTGGGGGCTGGAGGATCTCTTCCTTTACATCACCTTCTACCTGCGTACTAAAAAGAGAGAGAGAGAGAGAGAGAGAGAGAAAAAATAAAGCCCCACACAAGCTTGTTACTGAATGAAAATTACACTCAGAACTGTAATTAAAAACACCAAATTCATTAAAAGGATGTTTGACCATTAAACTACAAACCCGGATCCTTTGGTTTAGATAAAAACTAAAACATCAACAGTGCACGAGTAAACTTTAAACTTTTAAAAATGATGCAATAGCAAGAAATTCATCCTGCTGATCAATCAACTTCTAGACATTCTGACATCCTAAAAAGGGGGAATTACAAAACTAATATGATGAAATAAACTTACATTAAATTCATGTTGTGTAAAGTATGGAACTAAACTAGGTTTGTGCTATGTTTTTTCACCACTAGATGGCAGAATTTGAAAAAGGTCCAGTAACATGCTGTTACTACTGTTCAAACAAATTAAATGTCCTCAGAGAGATGTTAGCTTTCTGCTCTCACCCATATTCTGTGGCTGTAACAGTGACATAATCTGCTAATGTGACAAAGTGGAGAGATTCAGATCAGTGATAAAGAGTTTCTCCACATATATCTCGTTCTATGATCACAATCTTAGACAAGTTTCTTTAACCTTCTGTGCAGCTTACTGAACCGCAGGTGCACAAAAAGTTGTGTCAGTATACGACAGTATCTAGAGCTATTCAAAATAACTGTTTAATGATAGCTTTATAGTCCCACAGACGTTTACCGCATGTACAGTATTTCAGTAATGTTACCTACCAATAAATACTTCTATAAAAGCACCTTCTGTGTAGGTGTGTGAGTTGCATACAGGATGCAGTGGTTATGACAAAGCTAGCCACCGAGACGGAAAGTGATACGAGGAAATATTGTTCAATACATTTATATACTGTACGCATGCAAAAATATATAGAAAAGCAGTGAAAGGAAGTGGTGGTGTGCCAATTTAAGAGCACATGACTGAGGCAAAAACCAGCATAGAGGCTGACAGCACATGATGCTGTGTGTGTGGATCAGAAGCAGACAAAGTCAGACACACAAGTTGCAAGCTAGAAGCTCAGGGGATTTCCTTTTATTGAGCAACTTTGGAGTTGCACTGAAACCATAAAAGCCTTCCTCATTAAGCCTCAGAATTGCAGCAGAGCCAACACAGAGGCTCAGATCTGCTGTGTGTATTCTTGTTTACTCGCTCTTCTAGATAAACATTTGCTCACATTTCTTATTAATAATAACAGGCTAGGATTTTCACTGTATTAAAGAGCCCGACTGATCATGGATTTTTGAGGCAGGTAAAAATTTTTAGCACATAAAAAAAGATGCTAATATAATGATATTGACTGATTTTCTCCAAGAACCTTCTCTTCCCAACCAAAAGAGACATGCACTAATATTTTGCTAGACTCCTTTTAGCCTTGATGAGGGCACGCATTCGCTGTGGTGTTTCAAAAAGCTTATGAATATCACAAGGTTCAGACCACTGCGTAAAGTCTTCAGTGAGGTCAGCTGACCTTTTTTTTTTTTTTTTTTGGGCACAACACTACTCAACCTCAGCCTGACCAACTGAAGCAACCCCAGATCATAATACTACAAAAGGCACTAAACCACAATGGATGCATCACCTCATCCGCCTCACTTGTTACCCTGATGTGGTCATCACTCAGGACCTTTTTCTATTCTATTCTATTTGTTGTGACATACCATGACACCAGCTACACGCTCACATGATGTGTGTACAGAGCTGTGATGCTACATTTGCTGCAGACAGTGGAGCTGGAGCTGTACAAATATCTGTGACAGGCCAATATCGGCTAATGATATCGACCACTGAATTGCTCTAAAATATCTGGCTTTCAGGCTGAGCATAACTTAAGCCACACACCACTATCCCTTTGTTTCCTTTAATGAAAACTTTAATTACCCATGAGAATTGCTTCTTCTACATCATCTTTGTTGCCTGAGCAAGCATGAGATATTTAACAGCACAGATTCCCACTGGAACCTATTATTTCCATGGGGGATTTGAACCATTCAGATGCCACTTTTTTTCTTTTTTTTTTTTGCAGGCTCTATAAGAGGAGATGAGATGAAATTTTAATGATTCCTAAGGGGAGGTTGAGCTGTTACAGGAGCAAACACTAATAAGTCACAGCAAAACAAACAAGCTGTAAAGAGGAGAATAAAGAAAAAGGAAGCTGCAGGCAAATAACTCAGTGACAACTGCAGCATGTATGATGAAATGTAAATATGTACTACAACAATATAAGAGTTTACATCGAGTGCATGAAGTTCTACTACTACTGTTGCTTTCCTGAGGGATAAAATGATTAAATAAAAAGCTGATATTATTCTGTTTAATGATAAAAGATGAGAATGATCAAGATTTTTCTCTACTTTTGTTCAACAGAGGCAGCAACAAACACTTAAATTCAGCTCACTCCAACTTTTGCTAAGAAAAAAAAAAAAAAAAAAAAAAAACTGCCATAACTATCCTGCAGCACTGCCAGTGTACTGAAAATGGCTTAGTATCTTCTTCACAATAAAGCTTCATGTCTTCAGCTTGTTAAGTAGCCAGTCATACTGCATTGGGATACTGCTGCCACACTAGAAGAGCTAAACTTGAACACACCAGGATCAGCCCACACTGTTCTTCATATTGTGTAGGTAGCCCTTTTTTGCCTCCCAAACAACTGTTACCCATTCAGTCATGGACTTCACAAGACCTTTAAAGATGTCCATCACATCACATCACACCAAAACTCAAGGTTTCCCAGTGTAACACTGCCCAGCCTTCTTTCCATAATCTTTTGCTATCACAGAGGGTGGAAAGCGCTAGAAGAGAAAGCCAATCCATTCTCAGTTCATCACCATCATTATCATCATCAAAACACCTTTTTAAGGCCACCCTACCTTTAAGCAAACTGTCTTCTGATTGGCTGCCTCATGCAAACAAGGTTTGAACAGCAGGTGGGTGTGGCTTTTGTAGTCACAGCCAGAGCTTTGTGCCTGTCTCACTTTCGTCAGTGGCCTCAACAGTCAATAGAAGGCAGAATTGCTTTGTACAATCAGAGGCTGAAGGAAACAGCATCAGCCATCTTTTAATCCACTGGGGCAAAAAAGTACGACAAATCTGTATGATATAATGTATAATCCTTGATTTTCACACTATGGCATAATATGACTAGTTTTTTTGTTTGGTTTTTTTTTACCTCAAAAAACACTGAATCTAATCAAGATGCTACCGTCACATTTTAGTCAGAACCCCAGAATTATTGAGGTTTTAAACCCATCCCTAATGACAGAGCATGTGGCTGAGTATGTATAAAAGCCATGACTTCCTGCAGTATCTCCCCTCCACCCTTCTCTCTCTCACACACACACACACAAATTCTTCTACACACTTACACCACTGAAGGACCCACTGGGAGTGTGGCCGGCAGAGTGTGGTTTATGTCTGTAAAAATAGCTCTCGCCATCAATAGAACACTCTTAGGCTTAAACTAGGCCTTGACATTATTTCTTTATAAACAGAGGGATGATGCAGAGAAAGAAAGGAACATGCTGATGGGAGAGGGAGACATCCACACACTCCTCAGTGTGTCCCACTTCCGCAAAGTATTTCTACTTTGGCAGCTTTTGCAAGTTCACATTTGTACATTTTACGAAGAACAGGAAAGTCCAGTAAACAGACCACTTGCAGGTACACGCTAAGATTAGAATGAGCTAAAAATGTCTGCTTTCACATAAAGCTGCCTTGTGCAAGAGGCAAATTAAGGTACATGATAAATTTAGTGCAGTAAAAAAGGACACCGTGGCTCTAAAAAATGTAATAACCTCAAATGAATGTTTTCCTGGAGGTGCAGCTTAATCTGCATGTCTAGGGAGACTTTGGTGGATTCTTTTTCATATGCGTTTGCACAGGTATTTTGTTAGGCTGCCTGGAAGACAGCATTTTTGCTGGGCTTGTTCTGTGCCCTCCAAAGGGCAGATTTTCTTTATTTGAAGTCATCCTGTAGTAGATCTACTTTAATGTTTACTTATGGTCTTTTTTTTTTTTTTTTTTTTTTTTTTGCTCCATCACCCCTAAAGAAATCTTGAGAAAAACTTGCAAAAATATTTTACTCTCAGTAAGAGAGATGATGCCCAGAAATATCAGTGAATCCTGATTCCACCACGATGCATCAGGCTTGAACACGCTTCTTTAATGATATGGTAGACTTATAAACACAGATGTGGAGCAGTTCGTCTAGGCTGGGGGCCTTTAAGATATCCCTATTGATCCCTGTAGGGAAATTCCTTCTCTTCCATCCTAGCCATCCTAAGGAGACATGGGTAGCCACTGTGTGCCGCTCAGGGATTAACTCCAGCTGTAAGCCAGTGCCGCAGTCAAGGGCACAGTGACGAGAGAATTAACCTAGCATGCATTTTCTATGGAAGGTAGATGCAGCACCAAATCATCTTCACATGTATAAGGCTTACCTAACAGATTATAACCCATTCCAGCTTTATGCAAATCAACTGATCTTAAACCTCCCTTTTGTTGTCATTTGTAATAAAAAAAGAAATCTGTGTTTTTAAAAAGTCAAGGTAGCTTCACCAGTTCCTGAGTGTAATAAAGTGCCTGATAAATTGATGATATCATTAGCCCACGGGTACATACTCTTCATACGTACTCTTTGTCCAATCTTTGAATGTTTAAGTTATGCATTACCCACAAAAAAAAGAATTATTAATTTTTAATAATTATTTAAGGACAAAAAAAAAAAAAAAAAAAAAGCAGATCACATTAAGTTTTCTTGCCATTATAAATTTTTATCACACTGATAATCACTGAGCCACTGTTTCTTACATTAGCACACAAAATACTGTCAAAATGGCAATTTTATGAAAACGCTTCCAGCAACAGGTAATTAACTGAGACAACGTCTCCTGGCAACAAGATGTCCCCTCTGACATTAAAGCGTCAGCACTGAGGGAACAGTGAGGCATCCATCAACCCTGTTAAAAAGTTGTGAAGTGTTTTGCCGCATTAGTGAGGCGAAGATATTTCCAGCTGTGGAAAAATAAGTAGAAAGAAAGAGGGCTGTAAGAAAGTAGAGTACACCTCTGCGGGCCCGAAACTGAATATCAGAAGGAAGAGAAGACAGCAGAGAGAAGTAAGATTTAAAAAAATACTTATAATAATAATAATAATAATAATAAATGGGTAAATAAGAGGGAAGAAAAATGTAGAAGACTGAATGACCAAGAATAAGAGAAAGGAAATCTATAAAGGGTGTGTTTGAAATAATATGTCTGCATTTGCATAAAGGACTGTTTGTTCTCAAACAGAGGGAGATGAAAAATGCAACAGTTCTGCTTTAACTAGCCTTGGGTTATGGTGTGTTCAACACTACGTTGTGTTGCAGAGTATTGCAAAGTGTTGCAAAATGATCTATAAATACAGCTCCTCCTCAGGCAGGAGTTAACAGCCAAACAGAAGTTAACTTTGGTAAAGTGGAGGCTGTTTGTAACTGTGGGCTGACGGGGAGCTACGCTGCCACAAAATGCAGTTTTTTTTTGTTTTTGGTCAGTTTGATGTTTTCATGGTGTGTGTTTTGTGTTCACAATGTTCTCAAACACTCTCTCCTGCTGTGCGTGCCTGTGTGAGCTTCATCTGTATGAAGGATGATCTGCAAGTGGCACTTTGCTGAAGTCAACCAAATGAAGTAAAGCAGTTGAAAACTAAAATGTCTAATCACGCACAAACCTAATGAACAACAGTATTAGCAGCTAAGTTGGTTAAAAATATATAAATGTCAAATAAACGTCCTACCTTCGAATGCGGGGAGGTTTTGGAGGTGGCGTGTCCCATGTATCATCGGATGAGTGGTGGCTTGCTTTGTCAGGACTGCTTTCATCCTGGACAGACACACAAAAATGACAATAGTTGGACATAACATTTGTGAAAAGTGAATCTTCAAGTCACGTATAGATATGTTCATTTGCACAACGTGGCCGAAGTTAATCAGGTCAGAGTATGTACAAGTAATCCCTGTGAGCCAAATACTCGTGCTTTTTTTCTGCTCTTGGCTCTGAGCGATATCATACAGAGGAAACTCTCTCTAATATGGTCATCTCAGGCAGTGAGCAAAGAAGCCCCACCCACCCGCTGTTCTGTTTCCCTCGGGGCAGCCAATCAGAAGAAGGCTGGCTTAAAGGCAGGGTGGTCTTAAAGAGACGGGAGCTAAAAAGCAACTTCAGCGGATATCAAGGATAGAAATATGGAGCTGCACCACTGAGTTTTAGGATACACAACTACAATATACTCCCATTTTTCTTTTTATGTAAGAGATTGTTTACATGAAATCCAAAGCATCTCTTTTTCCAAGCCCTCTAAACTAACCCTCTTTCTCCTGGCTTAAATGCTTCTGGAGTAGAGGCAGCAAATTGCTACAAAAGTTGCTTCACCAAATGATACAAACTGCTTCTGAAAGATGCTCACCCCACAACTACTTTTCTCTCTCTTCCTTTCTCCTCCCCTGTGACTTGTTAGTTTGACTCTTTCCACTATGGTAACAAGAAAATGACAGGGCAACTTCAGCTGTCAAACTCATGACACGGGGGCAAATTCTGCCATTTGAAGGCTCTAGCCTGCCAAGAAACTAACTTGAGCACAATAAGGGCAGACAATCTAAGAAAAGAGGATGGGAATGCAGCTTCTTCTCCGTACGCATGTCCACGTATGTCGTGAGAACCTATGTCGTATGTCGTGAGAGAATCTGGTGGGGCCGCTTCCTGCAAACAATGGCGGGTGCAAGCGTGCAGAGAAACGTGTGGGATGCATGTATGTGGAGGCTTATTGTTCCAACTGCCACTGAAAGCACCTATGTGGGTGTTTTAGTCATCAACAATGGCTGACTGGACATGAGTCAATGTGTGTATGGACTGAGTCAGTACAGCACAGTGATGATTTGCTGTGTGTGAGTGCGGTGTTCTTCTTGGACTTGCAACTCTGCGAGATAACAGGTTATAATCAGCAGCAAACATGTGCTGCGGTTTATGTTGCCCTTAGTGCAAGCCACACCTTCTTTTAAATGATTAATAGCACCAACTTTAAAACAAGTGAAAGTGTGGTACAGCTTATCCTCATTTTAGAGCCCCTCAAAGAAATGTGGAATTCCAGGTTACAGAGTGTGTCAGCTCAGTCTTTTCTAATGTCAAAAACAGTTGTGTGTTGGTGTGACTGTCTTCCAAGGGTCTCCCTTTCCCAACGGATGTGTGTCTATTCTCAGACTCAGAGCGCATTATGGGAGAGGGGTGATGTCATCAAAGCTTCCTAAGCCGGAAGTGAGCTTCTGGATCGCTGCCAGCACCCCCCCCCCCCATGTTTCATGTTGTATTATGCTGCACTTTAAGTCGTATTTGTTGCATTCCTGAGGTTGTATGGCTGCTATCTTTACCAGGTTTCCAAAAGGAAAGAGGCTGAAAATTAATATTTCCAGCCTCTTATAGGGAGGTTGTGCAGTCTTTCTGTGATTTAGCTCAAATGAAGAGCAGCTTGTAGTCTCTTCAAGACTGCTCTATGGGATGACAGGAAGGATGGGATGATAGGAAGGACCGATGGTTAAATCATAATCAGCGTTCCAAAACCAGACTGGGTTTCAAATATTCACACTTAAGATTAGGTGCCTTTCAGTTTTTGTAAATAAGTGTTCATGCCTCCTTGTGTCTTTAAATGTGTTGTTCAAGGCCGGCTATATGCTGCGCACTGTACTAGATGAAAGATGGCCATTGTGTGGTGGTATCTTTGGTTGTGGCTCCAAAACAGTGTTTCGCTATCACGCTACGAGAGGTTCAAAATGTCTCTTCTAACAGGCTTGGATCCAACAAGCCTGGGAGGGACTGACATCTCACAAAGCGTTCACATCTATTAATTAACCAAGTCGTAAGGACGCAGAGTGAAATCAGAGAGCAATGCAAGCCAAAGAATTTTGAATGTGCAAAATTTTATTTTTAGGGTTCAAAAACAGAAGAAAATCTGCTTGAGTTGTAGCAGCCTTGTTTAAACATTGTTATGATGATGACAAAGCATAAAAGAAGAGAAATTCTCAGTCTGCATACATCGAGCTTGATGTTATAAGACTGGTTTATTAGACCTATGTTGTTTGTTGTGCAATAAATCTACAGGATTGCTGAAAGGAGGAACAGGGACAATTCAGGACACTTCATGTACATGAGGGGCAATAGAGGATAATGTAAAGTAAATAAATAAATTAAAAAAAAAAAAAGGGAGAGGTCAGTGGTAAGTGAAAGAGCAAAGCTTTTCTAGTTCTTTTAAATAGCTATAATTGTCTGGAGTCTGCAGAGGAGAGATATTGATCTTTTTAAGCACAATCACAGTGACTCTTTTTCTGTCTGTAAACAAAAGTTTTCTTTAGACCTCTCCACACCATCTTCTCCCCTGTGACTAATTATCTGTTTTTTTCCCCTACTCCTAGTGTGTTACTCAGCGACATCCTGTCTTACTTTAACACCACACAGCATGCACTCTATGTATGTGTGTGTATGTGTGTGAGAGAGAGAGAGAGACAGTCATACCATGCCATCATGGATCTGTGTGCTGGTGGGACTCTCCAGTTGCCGTAGCTGTTTCTCAAACAGTTGAGCGATGGCTCTGTGAACTAGCTCATACTGCTCCTATAGAGAGAAAGAAAAGAGACACGATGAGGCAGGAGGGAGAGGGAAAGTGCTGCACAAAGCCAAAGAGAAGGGTTAATTGGACGAGGAGTGAGTTGAAAGACGGGAGTAGAGGGGGAATAAGGATTTCAGCAAGTCAATATCAAATCAATTACATTTTCCACTGTATGAAAACCGATTTCATTACAGTTACAGGCTTCCTACAGGATGCCGGGCTGAGACTTTGAACTCAAACCTGTGTCAGTGTTTGGCAAATCAATTCTCTAATTCCGTTAATGGAGCTCATTTTCACTCCCAGGAGAGAAAAAACAGAAACAGCTGTGACTAAAAATACTGTAAGTACTTTTATTTACTGTAAGTGTAAATTATCTCCAGCTGATAATCACGTTCACTACAGGAAGTTCCCAGTAAAACGTGTAAACACAACTACGTCAAAAATTGTGGCAAAACAACCTCAACCAGTTACACATAGCTATGCTGGATGTGTAGCAAATAAGAATGCAGGACGCAACCTGTGCAGGAAATAAAAAGGAGAAAATGCTGCAAAACCTTATTAGAGGTTAAACTGATGACTGATGATAAACTGATCAGTTTAAGATGATGTTTAAAGATGTCAGTGACATTGTGTCAATTCTGCACTGATATATGTAAGATAGTGTGCTGACAAGCCAATATCTTTAAAACAGTTCACTTCATACTGTTAAAAGAGCAGAAGGCTAATGAGTCATTTTTTCCCCCCAAATCCTGCAGAAATACAGTTTACCACTTAAATTTACTCAATAATAAGAGCTCATAAAAAAACAATAAAACAAAAAAAAAAAAAACACCTGTTTGTAGAAGGCTTTTCTATTTTAGCTTTATTTTCACAAACAACTTAAACTTATAGCAAAGAATGTGAAAATCTACTTAACCATTCTCACGCATAAACGAGGGGGTCTGGGCTCATTTCGACTAAGAACAAACTGTGTGATGCCCGACTGAGCCCATGTGACAAAAAAACAAAAACTGAAAACTGTCCAAAGAATTTGTAGCGAGCAAGTGTATGTGCTGATTTTAAATTACCGTATTTTCCGGACTATAGAGCGCACCATACTATAAGCCGCACCTACAAATTTTTTGGAAAAAACTGGAAACGTACATATATAAGCCGCACCGGGCTATAAGCCGCTGGTATCTCCGCCGCTCTCGGTTTTCCACAATTACTCGGCACTCAGCAGAGGGGGACAGACAACCCCAAATTTGAGTTATAACAAGTCAATTCACCATTGATTCGTTCACGCCGAGCTTACGTGCAGCGGCTCTATTTCCCTCCTGTAGTGCCAGGTCGATAGCCCTCAACTTAAAAGCGGCATCATAGGAAGTTCTTTTTGTGGTTTCCATGATGAGGGAGTTTGAAAAAAATCTCTTTTGTGCCTGCTGCTAGCACTTGTTGGCGCTTTCTTCTTTGATTTCCAACTTTGACGTCCCATGATTCATATCCTGCTAAAGAGCCCCCTGGTGGTTAAAGAAAAATCCACAGAAACGCCGCACCGGGCTATAAGCCGCATGGTTCAAAACGTGGGAAAAAAGTAGCGGCTTATAGTCCGAAAAATACGGTACATCCAGCCTGCAGCGCACTCAATCTATGCGTCACCTCTTGTCTAATCCAGATTTCCAGTAGCGACCAGGTCTAATAGAAAACCTTCTCTAGGGTGACAATATCTAGAGTTTATGTGTTAAACCACTTTAAATACACACTGACCTCAGATCAATGTTTTTGTGTGTGTCTGTGGTGATGAGTAATGCTCCTGAGCATTTCTGTGCTGCATTATATTTAACTAGTGAATAAATGATGAACATTCTGCATGTATCTGTAAATGAAAGCTATGACAACGAACCTTGGTTTGAACAGCTGAGTGTCGCTGCGTCCTCATCTCCTGGATCAACCGGAATACATTAAAATCTTCTGGGATTTTCTGATAAAAAAATAAAAAAGGTTAGGTTGAAGTGAGGAAGGAGTGTACATCTGCACAGGTATATAGGTGAGTTTTGACTTACCCCAGCTTTGAGGAGGTTCCATGTGTAGTCAATGGCACAGATAGCGCCTGTCCTCCCACAGCCTGCACTGTACAGTCAGTTACAAAGATCAGATTAGTGGAAACACACAGACACACACACACCTGAGCTTTTGTTTTATCAAAGCAATCCACTAGACAACTAGATTTCTATCACTAAGCAGCATCTGGCCTGTTTATATATTGTTTGCATGTATGTAATAACACCTCATCCAGACAGGAAGGAGACAGAAGCCTCACAGAAGCTGACGCACAAAAATCATAAAAAGTGATCTCCTGCTGTCAGCGAGTGTTCTGCTACTATAAAGAGCACAGTTTCTCCACACAAACAGCGCACATCAACCCACACAAAACATCTTAACAGATGCAGAGACGCAGCTTTAAGTCCTGCTGTGTAACAGAGGAACCAGGAAATGTCCTCAGGCTGCTCATTATAGCTGATTACACACACATGGAGAAGAGTGTGCTCTGTCTGTGTGTATACCCATGCATGTGTGCAGCAGAAAACTAGAAACTGTGGCCTTGTATTATTCTGTTTTTGTTGACATTCATGTTGATAATTTCACCATTTACGCTTTTTATTGTACTCTGATAATATTTACATTTTCAGCCTATATCTTTCTGACAAAGGACTGCAGCTTCAGTTATATGGGTACAAACTACTGTGTCTAATTATATTGCATTAATCAGTTTTCAGATATTTTAACAAAGTCAATCAGTATATAATAGCTGAATTTAATTTTTTTTTTCTTCCTCACAACAAAAACCACTAAAACTCAAATCCAGCTGGTGTCTCAGTGTGGGTGCACGTATACCTACCTGCAGTGCACGCAAATCGGGACATCATTATTCTCTTGGTATTCTCTCATCAGTCCGATCATATCCAGTATGGAGTCAAATGATGAAGGGACATCATGATCTGGCCAGTTCATATAATGGAACTGTGTTATCCGCCGGGTTTCCTGCAGGAAAACGCACATGGATAACTGAGTGGAGAGTCAGATGAAGGCTGGCTCAGTGGTGACTGCATGAAACTAAATTAATAATAGTGTTATTTTGGTAGTGTAATATGATATAAACAAATCTGCCAAACTGAATCTTTCAAAAGCTAAAATAGAAAACATACGTATGCATTGTATGAGATAAGGTACAATCAGAAAGTTCCATGTGGGTGTCTATAAAGTTTAAATTTAATCCCATCCCCTTCAGGATTGCATCCATGTGAAGTGGAGGACTTAATGTTTGGATCACTGCCTGGAAGTCTTCTAACTGCGTCCATGTGAGATTTTACCATGGATCTCCAACTTGCCCGTAGAGAAAACATCAACCTTCTTCTCAAACTAACCCAAACAGCTCTCTCCATCTGCATCTGCAGCATACAGTGTTCAAGCCTGAAGGTGGAGCACCAGGTTTGGAGCACAACCAGTAGCAGACATTTTTTTGGGGAATGGGATTGTGCAGTGTGAAACCGTCCCACAGGGCCTGACAGTCAATGCAGACATCTCAAGATGATTGTGGACATTCAGCATAAACAGGAGCTTTTTAATGCACCGATAGTCCTAATGCAACATCTGGCTCCTGGCTACTTCATCCTCTCCCCCAAATTAAACTTTAAGGGTTGCTGTTTGGACACATGAAAGTGGAACTTTCAAATTTAAATTTGCTATGGCTTCTTTTTTTTTTTGAAAACCAAGTTAATTTTGTTCTATGCAATCTTCTACCTTGTGATACACTGTATCACTAGATGAAAAATAACACTTTAGACTAGTTACTCGGTAAACTACATCAAGTTTTAAAGCATTAATAAAGAACAGACTGCAAGACAGAGCGCTTACATTCTCATACTGTGCCGTCAAAGTCCTGATGTAGTAGTCTGTTCTGGCCTGCTCTGACTCCTAGAAAACAAAGACAACATGTGAGAAATGAGGGAGTCCCAAAAACCAGACCTCCTACACGCCTTTTTTTTTTTTTTTTTTTAATATAAAGACACTCATCTCACACACACACACAGCTGTAATATCACAGATATGTCTACTTACGAAGGAGATTTTGAAAGGCCCAAAGCTCATGGGTTGCTCCCCCTGCATCGGGAAATACCGCTCGCACTTTTTCTAACCAGAGAAGAAAAGTAGTTAGCTTTGGCTGAGAACAAAATACCAGAGAGAGACCACAGCTTCCTGTGAACACACACTTTCAGATTCAAAACAAACAATTAATGTGACATGTGGAACGCAGACAGTAACAGTTATGCATGATTAAATATATGCCTACTATAGATAGATGCAATACAAAACACAAGTTAGCTTTTTTTTTTTTTTTTAAATAACTTCTAGATCTCACTAAGCAAGAGATATTCTACCAGACTGGACAGAGAACACACGCAACAACACGTAATCCTGATGAAGATGATAAAACGTGTACACTTACTCTTCCCATCTCAAACTCTCGACAAGCCATCACAATAACCTGCAAAGACACAGAGAGGAAGGATTACAATATCAATATTTACATGCTCAAAACTAAAAATGCAGATTTTTATTAATTCCTACATGTTCTATTTATGCAATGGCTTCCAAAATGAGCGCCAGAGATTCAGTAGAGTTAGGAAAACTGAGCATGAGCATGCATCACATTTGCTCGTACATTTCCATGCAGCTGCATTTCAGGTCATTTCCTTTGATCCTGCAGGAGTAATTATCAAAGCTGCAGACTCATCCTCTTCAGAGCACTAGTTAAACCTAATCACAGCCCTCCTCCCTCTTCTCATCTTTGTCCATCTGGTTAGAGCATAAGCACTCTCCATCTGCCACTTAATTCCTGATGCTACAATTTAATATTTGTTTTGATTATCTTCATTATTACAGTTTTACTTCTTACAGTTAATTTATTTACCCGTGACTAATGTCACCATCCCCCCCCCCCCCCTATTGCATTATGTGATTTTTATAGCAGCAGGCCTTTTATTCTTCCAAATCCACACTCTTGGAAAGAGTAAATGCAATGTCTTCCATGAGATTTAGCAAGTATTTAAGCCTTACTTTAAAAACCAGAGCAAGAGAGAGAGAGAAGTGTGGCTGGGTCTTACAGCACTTTGCAAAATGCATTAGGTAATAAACACTCTTCCTATTCAGCTACCCTCGTAATAAAGATCCTCCAGTAGTACATCTTTTTTGGATCACATGCTTTTACAGTTACATTTTCCCAGTGGTCACTTGCAGTACTGCAACAAAACCCTCATAGACCTCTGTTACATTTAATTTTAAATATAATATTATTTATATGTTTCTGTCTGGCCATTATGAATGCCATTAGCTATAGAACAGCAGATACCTAATATAATGCTGGACAGTAATACTGGCCAGCTGATAAATCACTCAGCCTCTAGTTTTAAAGATCAAATCAATGCTTTTTAAGACCTTCTAAGCCCGCAGTTCATAAATGGTCTTTATCTACAGTGTTTCAGCGCAAATACAGCGATCATTCACAATTGAGGAAGAAAAAAACAAAACAAAACAACAAAAAAAAAAAAAAAAAAACCCCCAGATCTCCATGCAGCAATTTCCAGTCACCTAATGAGAGGAATACTCACAGATACATTGTACTCCCAGATCATCCTCCAGAAGTCAATGACAGTGTTTGGCAGTGGACCCTGAGTTGCAATATAGGCCTCTGGGCCATCCATACCCTGAATGCAGAGAAAACATGCTCACCGATGAGTGATCGATACGTTCAGCGTGCATTAATCACATTTCTCGGCATACTATGAGAATTCTTACACTAATAAACATGCCAGAGAACAAGCAAAATATCTTGACTTTTACCTTAATGAAGTTAGCATTGATGTAATCTGTGTCCTGATTGGTTGTTTTTAATGTCAGCTTTACCCTACTGTGATCAACTGGGGAGGAAAGAAAAAAAAATGTAAGCATTTTCTTCATTTAAGGACACAAACAAAAAGACAAAAAGGAAAAACGCAAAAAAGCAGACAAAAAAAATAAGACAAATGAGAACGTGGGTAGAAATAAGACAAATGGGTGATGCACAGAGGTTAATGGACACACAGTATTAGCCCCCATTTCTATGTAAAGTACATGTGTGTGTGTACACATCTGTCACAGATGAACCAGTTCTTCCTTTGCCTTCTCAGCAGTTCATTCACTAAAAGCCGTAATGAATGAATGGATGGATGGTTGGATGGACAGAGGAGAAAAAGAGGATAAAGGTATAAAAAGTAGGACAGATGTTGGGTCACGTAAGCTTCCCCTGAGGTTATTAAGTACAGCGAGAACTCTGTGTAGGAGACCACTGCATGAGCTACTGTAGCTGTAGCCATTATAAATGTATCTCTAAACACTGATCAAAACATTCTGCCTGTAAATGAACCGGGGCAGGTGACAATACTTAAAAAAAAGATTTGACATTTGACAGGGCTGTTATCACCTTTAATTGAACATTTTTCTGCGGCACACAGTGACCTTTAAAGCTGAGTTTGATTCATGCGTGATGCTTTTAAGCTGCTAGTCATGCAGGGAGCAAGGTTTCATATAGATCATACTGTCAGGGAACATTTCAGATCAAATATTCAAGTGACAGCACAGTCATGCAACAGCATGTATCGCTGTGAATTAGCTGCAGTCGTGCAACAGACGCAGAATGATGAACCAGCAGAGTCTCTCCTTAACATCTGGCCTTGATCTATGTGCATTTTGATAAACAAGATGGCAACCAGACGGAGTGAAACAAAAGTCACGTACAATTACTTTTACCTACTCATAATCCGCATGTCCTGAGTTGACCAAGTGGTTCTATTGAAATTCTTGTTTATAGCAGCATTGTAGTGTAGCAGGGAGTAGCATTTATGCTAAGGCCACATGCACACTAATACCAGGTGTCAAACTGAGCTACTTTCCATAGTAAGGATTATTGCTGGTGATGAGAATCACCAGCCTGTCAGAGCAATTGCAGTCAAATCCACGAGATTAAGTTGAAATGGGGTGAGTAAAATTTAAAAACAGGTGTGTTTTTTTGTGTTTTTTAATTTTAAATGGGCCGATTCTGTAAACTCTGATCACACCTCTTGTTTTTACTTTAAAACTGTATTTTTAATTTCACCCTATGACAGCTGGGATATGCTCCAGCCCCCCTACAACCCTGAACAGGATAAGCGGAAGAGAATGGATAGAAGGATGGAGGAAAAAAAAAAAAAAAAAAAAAAAACAGTCCAGATGAGCACTTTACTGCAGTATGGGAAGTATAGGAACAGTCATGGCTTAAAGAACATCTCTCATAACATATCTCTGCTCGGATCAACAAATGAGGCAGTAGTGTTACTGACTGACAAACATTGAGAGAGTTGTGACAACACAAATATGGTGATATCAGAGTTCACAAAGGGCATATGAGCCCAACTATAATTTGTGACTGGTAAAAACTTGAAGGAAGGAAAGAGGTGCCTGTGTTGCTGCCTAATTTGGTCTAAGTCTAATTTTTGTGTTGTTCCAGACTACAACACAATCCTGAATTTTCAGATGCTGGGGTTGAACACAGTAAAGTGTGAATAAGGCATATTATTGGGTACAATTATCTAAAACTGAAGCAGACTGCTGCAACAGTCTTCTAAACTTCTGTGTAAACTTTTTACACACATGCCCCTTTGTATAAAGAAGCCCCTTGTATTTTAATTTCTGATTGTCCACATGTGAATTTTAAGAGCTATCCAACCAAACTAAAAATCTAGTAATAGCCTGGTTTAATGTGAGATAAATTATACCACTGTAAGCTAAAGTTTTTACATGCCAGCCCCAGCTTTTCTCTTCTTTTTTTGACAGAAAGAGCATAAATGACCACTGGCGCCATTAAATTTAGAGTTGCCGGTACGCCATAGAAGTCATCAAAACTTAAAGTGACCATCATTTTTATTGGTTTTACAATTTCTAAT
Source organism: Archocentrus centrarchus (assembly GCF_007364275.1). Classification (NCBI taxonomy): domain Eukaryota; kingdom Metazoa; phylum Chordata; class Actinopteri; order Cichliformes; family Cichlidae; genus Archocentrus; species Archocentrus centrarchus. The sequence continues at coordinate 13,032,073 of NC_044368.1, forward strand.
AAGTGAAAAGATGCACTAAGGGAAATGATCTTTCATCTGTGCAACATGACTTACATGGCAGTATATCTTTATATCTGTTCTTCTTGACATTCTCCTCCCTCTCTCCTATGTTGGTCGGGTAGATCTTCTCTGTCCGGTACTTTGTTGATAACCGCCGTAACCTCTAAAATGAACAAGGAAACAAAATGTTGATTATAAGACACCGTGTTTTCCTTATCAGTTATGGGTATTAACTGGTCTAAAAATAGAACTTGAACATGGTTATAGTAATGACTGATGCACTTTTCTTTGAGAGGAAATATGACAGATATCAGGGTCAACCAGTGATACAAGGTCAGACACAAGACAGTCACAATGGAAAACCACCCACAATTCACTTATTCATCGAAAAAAAATCCCCTCATTTGAAAGCTTCATTGTCAATAACCCGCTAGCCAACCCTCCAAGTTGTAAAGAGCCTGCGGCACCAAAAACCTCCACGTGATTGCTGTGTTTGCTAGCACGTTGTCACTGCTGCCTTTAGTTTGTATGGAAGACACCAACTTGTCCATAATTGCTTACCAACTACTTGACTAGTGGTAGCGAAACTTTAAAAAGTGTGACACAAACCAGAAACAGAGAACATTTGCTTTCAAAGTAAAAGATGCATCTTAACGCTGCAAGTGTTATTCTGAAGGCAGTAATTCTGTTTCCAATGTGTTACACTTTTCAGTTTCACCACCAATCGGCAAGTAGTTGCAAAGTGTTTGCACACAAGTCATGTCTTCCATGCCAACTAAAGGTAACAGCAGCAAGCGCAAAGAGGTTTTGGGTGCAGTACGTATACTCTAGTGACTTAAATTCCAGCAATTTAGCAATCAATTTCAAAGACAGCCAGCAACGTCTAGCAACCACTCCCTAACCAGTCACGGAATACACATTTTCCCTGGCAACTGGTGGTTGCTGACTGGTCCTTAGACCCATATGACTACACTAACACCTTTAATTTGTATGTTTTTAAGTAGTTTTTAAATTTAACCGCAAACTATGTTCAAGTACACAGGTGAAAACGATGGTGATGCCTTCTCCTACTCGTTCTCACTCATTATGTTCAGTGTAACACTTGCTGGGAAGTTTTCACTATGCGTACGGTAGCATGATGTGGTGTCGCCAACTCCATCAATATTATTTTACTTCATCGGACTGTTTCATCTCCAATCAATGCGCGAGTGTGTGAGAGGAACTGAAAAAGTCAGATCTGCGCATCCTGATTAATTTAAGAGGATCCACCCGCACCACAGACAAAACTAAATCTGTGGGAAACGTGTTTCACTTCAGCGTTTCTTTGTATATAAACCAAGACTGAGTAAATGCATGACAAACAGGTTATACTCAAACACAGAGACACTGCTTTACCAATCCTTCAACACCGACATCACTATTAATATCAGAGCACCACAGTCTCATACACAAACTCCTGCTCCTCTCTGTGTGACAGTGCATAAAGTTAAGCGTGGCCAAATCTAACAGTGGCTGACACTGATGAAAACACATTCAGTTAATGGGAAGAGCACAAGTATGTGGTCTCTTGTGTGACAGCAGGTCAAAGCTTAGCTAGCTGTCCTTGAACACTGCAGCCCAGAATAGAAGATGTTCAGACAGAGCAAAGATGAGAATTTCCTTCTGTTTACATGACCTGTAACTACAGTCATTATGTGTTGGGTTTAGGGCGTTTGCAAAAATGGAGGTGACCTACACATAACACTGAAAGCACCCTTTGTGGAAACAGAAGGATGAACCTGCAACTGTGTAGGCAGGCTTAGTCAAAGAGCTGACCAACAAAGTAGCTTGATTCCTCAAGCGTTATGCCACAAACTGATTTTTCTATGTGGCAATCTCTTATTTAGAACACGCTGCTACTATGATGTAAAAAAGACAAGTATTTTTTTTTCCCTCCTCTTGAAGAACCACATTTTATTAAGCATATTCTGAATCCTCCTTTGAGTTTTCACGCGCGATTCTTCAATTCATGATCTTCATTCTGGCCTCGAGCATAACAGCGCGAGTCTAAAGAAACTTCAAAAGCACAGCAAAACTTTTGTACCATTATAAAAGTCCTGCTGCTAATCTCAGATAACATTCACATGGTGTCACTCTCAAGGGTCTTTTTTTCATATTTCTTAAGTCGGTTCAATCCCTTTCCTCTCTGCTTCTGAGACAGTGAGGAAATTAAGAATCTCTCCACTTTTTCTGCCTCACTCTCTTCCTCTCTCTCTCTTTAAAGTCTGAGAAAGTCAGCGTGGGCGTTCAGGCTTCTGGAGCCTCGTGTGAAAAATGGCCCCACCTCTTCTTTCTGGCTGTCCTCCGGTTACTGTAACACAGGCATGTGCTGCACATCCTGACTCCCTGTGTTTCTTACACTTTCTTCTTTCCTTGTTTCACTTTTGTAACAACTTCCACACTACAGTGGACGTGTTAGCATGATATAAATGTGATTTAAAAAGTTAAAAAAGAAAACTCTAAACTTGATTTTTCAAATGTACAATGTTATTTACAAAAGTATATTTTTACATACTTTATTTCTTCATTTATAAAGAATTTAAAAAAAAGAAGATTATGACTATCATAAAGTCATCTTTTGAATCTTTCTGAACACAGTACATAGTTTATAGCAGCAGCACAGAAGGCCCACCCCAAAAAAGACACAATATGTTTTTCCACTTTCATTTTACAAACTGAGGGAGAGAAGGAGTGCAAAAACAAGATCCACACAGAGACCGTGGGCGGCAACACAGCTGTGCATGTGTGTGAGATTGTGTATGTGTGCGGTAATAGCATTAGAGCTCCTCTGGCCTCATGTGAATTACATTTGCAACAGAGGTCTGCTTCTGTGTTGGGCCACAGCCCGGGCAGACATTCACACACACACACACACACACACACACACACACACACACACACACACACACACACACACACACACACACACAGATATGCACAAAATGAGTAGAAAAGGCAGGCATTAATGATGATAAGTCGCTTCCCTTTGTAGCCCCTTTCGTTTCATTTACAGGAAACTGGGGGAATCAAGTTCATTTTCCCCATTAAATCTTGTGAATTTAGACATTCTGCAGCACCTAGCCAATACATTTTCTGATCCCTGAATCATTCATTTTAATCTATAATGACAGAATATATAATCTGCATTTTAGCTAAGATAATAACTGCCACAAATTTCAGCTAAAGTAATTCTAGGGGCTCAAGTTGACAAACCTCCAGTGCAGGGTCTGCTTTTGATTTTGATTGAATAGCTGCAATTTTGGGAGTTGTTAATCCAGTGGGTAGCTTTGCATGATTCACAGTTCAACATTATTCTTATACATCATATTCTGTGACTTGATAAAGCCCCTCAGTTCATCAACTGTCTAAAATGAGCCCTGTTAAGGCCACCCTCCCTTGAGTAACGTTTTTCTGTTTGGCCACACACTACAAAAGAGGAGGTTTGGACAGCAGGTAGGCGGGGCTTCTAGACTCCACCATTTAAAAGATATCTGCTCAGTGACATCATGCAGAGCCAAAAGGAGTAAAACCTGCCCGAAGCTAAGTGTTGAGATCAGTCTCAACCTTGAGCTGTTGGCTCACAGGGATTACTTACACATGCATTTACTATAAAAATTTTACTAATGTTTTTAGCTATAATTAAAGGCTATAGTGCCAGTGGTTCTAAGCTGCAAATGCACCGTAGAGCAAGATCTTCAGTATCAAAGTCTATCACTTTGTTAATCTGCTGACAGAGCAGCTGACTTGCCCATGGGACTGTTTCACTTACTACAATTACAGGAATGGCAACTGAAAACTAGTTCCAAATTGTCTACTCCATCAGAATGTATGCCTCCAAATGTATCAGTTCCTTTAAGCAAAACTTAGATTAAGAAGTTGCATAATAATGGCGGTGAACTCTGTGGCTGAAAATAACTTAAAAAACAAACAAAAAAAAAAAAAAAAAACCAAAAAAAACGCCCTATAAGCAGAATCTATAAAAGATACTGGCTCCAATATCCATGTTATAATTACTGACATTATTAACAGTTAAAGCCACTTAACTGAAAGCCTACATAATTTATACCATGTGGGAAAAAACATTTTCATAGTACTTAAAATCAGTTCCATGAAAAACTAAGTGCTGTTTCCATATAAATTAAGAGGGTAAGTAGCAGCCAGGTGCTGATAATCAAATGCACTTAACTAACTGATCATCAGCAAATCAGTGACCAAAGCAGAAGTTTTGTTTACAGTTTGTTGGTCTGGAGCATTCAGGTATGTTAACACCATGCTCCAGTCTTCCCAGGAGGGAATGTCCCAGAAAACTCCCCAGAAGGTTAGACAATGCTCAGAAACTGGAAAAACCCAAGACTCTACAGGCCTCAGTCAAAATTTTTAATGTTAAAGTTCATGACAGTACAACTAGAAAAAGACTGAACAAGAATTACTTGTTTGAAAGGGTTGCGAAGAGTAAGTCTCTTCTCTCTAAAAGGAACATGGCAGCACAGAGTAGGTTTGCAAAGTTGCATCTGAACAGCCACAAGACTTCTGGGAAAATCATTTGGACAGACGAGACAAAAGTGGAGATGTTTGGCCATAATGCACAGCATCATATTTGGAGAAAACCGCATCATATCAGCATAAACACCTCATACCGACTACCAGTAAGGTGGTGGAGGGGTGATGATTTGGGCTTATTTTGCAGCCACAGGACCTGGATACCCTGTAGTCACTGAGTCAACCATGAACTCCTCTGTATACCAAAGTACTCTAGAGTCAAAGGCCATCAGTCGAACAGTGAAAGCTTGGGTCAAAACTGGGTCATGCAGCTGGACAATGATCCCAAGCACAGCAGCAAATCTACAACAGAACGGCTGAAAAGAAACGAATCAATGTGCAGCAATGGTCCAGTCAAAGTCCAGACCTCAACTTGACTGATATGTTGTGCCGGGATCTTAAGAGAGCTGTGCATAAACAAATGGCTGCAAACCTCAATGAACTGAAGCAACGCTGAAATGAATAGGCCAAATTCCTCCACAACAATAAGAAACACTGATAAAGTAAGAAAACAATTTAAGTTATTGGAAAGGTTGTTTTACAAGCTACTGAATCATGGGGTTGCACTTCACAGTCCTGTGATTTATTTTTTTTTTTTTCCCATGCAACTGTATGCAAATTTAAATAAAACAATCAGTGCAAAAATTCAAACACAAATGTAGGTTACATGAAGAAAAAAGAAACTCTTTGGCTGTTTCTTAACTTTGTATACACATATACAGAAGACTTGGTTTAAAGGTTACAGTAAAGTATTTCAAAACATACATAACTATGAGTCACTGTTTATTGTGAAAGCCATGCTTTTACACTGTTTACATATTTCTTTTTGTTGATCACGCTAAGCATCTGCTTTTAACATGACAAATGTGCACTCACTGTCATTTCTCACTCAGTATCATGACAGATTATAAAGAAATATTGCTTTTCTCGCTACTTTCCCTTGTCCCAAAGCAAACCCTATATCTAATTATTCTTACTTTGTCTGTTACATAAAACACACACAGACACACATAAGTGTGTGCTTTCACAAAAGATTTCCATGCCTGGAGAATCAGAGTGAGACTGCTGCGCTCTACTTTTATAAAACAAACTAACAAGAGAGGTGAAGTGTAAGGAAATTAGAGAAAAAAAGTGGATGAGACGAGAACTCTGGTATTTCAGATAAAGGAGAAGAGGAGTGATCTGTGGTAAAAAAGAAAAAGAAAACAGGAGCACCGGGAAAAGATGGCGAGAGAAAAGGGAAGAGAAGGACAAGGAGAGAGTCGAGGCTTTTAAGAGGCTCTTGATAACTAAGCTAATGGGTTCTTTTATTCGTTGTTCCTGTCGTTCATTCACACGCTCCCGTTGCACACTCTGTCACTTCACACTAGCATCTGTTCTGAGTCGGTGCAGAGAAAGGGTGCAAAGAAAACTAAATATCCTTGTTTCTATCAGGATTCAAGTGCACACCTCTATTTAGGTCTTGTTTGTTATCGAGCACATGTATCGGTTTCTGCAACAGAGCACCTTCGGATGGGAGAAATTAGGTGGGAAAAAAGAAAGACGCAAGTTTGATTTTGGCTAATTTTACAATAGAATAAATATGGCAAATCCTGCATAAACAGATGTAAAACTGTGAAAAATGTGCAAGAGTGTGAGGTGATAATATTAAAAGCACTATTTTGACTAACAAGCAATACAGTTGTCAAAGTCAGCAGATAAAGTCTGTCCATGTTTTTCCCGCTTATCTGGGGCCAGGTTGCAGGAGCAGTAGCCGAAGCAGAGAAACCCAGACCTCCCTCTCAGTCACCCCCTCCAGCTTATCCAGGGGAACACCAAGGCGTTCCCAGGCCAGCTGAGTGACATAATCTCTTGAAGCGGAACCTCCTCCTGGTACCCAGTACACCTCACTCCAGAGGCACCCAAGAAGCATCCTAGTTAGATGCCATTTCAACTGGCTCCTTTCAATGCAGAGGAGTAGTGACTTTACTCTGAGCCCCTCTCAAATGACTGCACTCTTCACCCCATCTCTAAGGGACAGGCTAGCCACCCTTCATAGGATGCTCATAACCGCCAATTGCCCCCGCGATCTCGTTCTTTCGGTCACGACCCAAAGCTTGTGACCACAGGTGAGGGTAGAGACATAGCTCGACCAGTAAATGGACAACTTGACTTTTATGCTCAGCTCTCTCTCTTCATCACGACAGACTGGCGCGGCGTCCACATTACTGCAGCCACGGCCACAATCTGTCAATCTCCCGCTCCCTTCTTCCATCACGTGTGAACAAGACCATGAGATACTTAAACAACTCCACTTGGGGCAGCAACTCGTTGCTGGAACAACCGCAAATGTTCCAGTGCAAGCAGGAGGCCACCACCTGATGAAGCCAACAGAACATCATTCGCAAAAAGCAGAGAGGAGATTTTGAGGTCACCAAGGTGGAAGCCTTCTGTGACTTGGCTACGCCTAGAAATTCTGTCCATAAAAATTCTGAACAGAATCTGTGACAAAGGGCAGCCCTGGTGGAGTCCAACACTTACCAGAAACAAGTCTGACTTATTGCCAGTATGCAGACCAAGCTCTCGCTGCAATTGTACAAGGACTGAATGGCCCATAACAATGGGCCAGACACCCCATATACCTGCAGCACTCCCCCACAGGATACCCCAAGTGATGCGACTGAATGCTTTCTCCAAGTCCACAAAACACAAGTAGACTGGATGGGCAAACTTCCACACACGCTAGAAAATCCTTACAAGGCTATTGGGACAAAAATCACACTGTTTCTCTTGAATCCAAGGTTCAACTAATGGACTAATTCTCCTTTCCAGCAGCCTGGTGTAGGCATTCCCGGGGATGCTGAGTGTGATCCCCTTTTAGCTGGTGTGTACCCTCCAGTCCCCCTTCTTGAAGATGACCTCAGCCTTCCTCGACCTCCCTCAGTGTTTGTCCAACATTCGCCCCCGCCACCTGAACCAACTCACCTCCAGGTGGTGATCAGTTGACAGCTGAGCTCCTCTCTTCACCTGAGTGTTCAGAACATATGACCGCACATTTGATATTACAAATATCAATCATAAACCTGTGACCTAGGGTGTCCTAGTGCCACATGCAACAGTAGCTCAGGGGTGGCTGTAGCTCAGTAGGTAGAGCAGGTCACCTACTGATCGGAAGGTCAGCGGTTCGAATCCTGGCTACTCCGGGCTACATGCCAATGTATCCTTGGGCAAGATACTTAACCCCAAGTTGCTCTCCGACCGTTCTGTCGGAGTATGAATGCGTGTGAATGTTAGGTAATTAAAAGCACTTAGCTTCGTAAAAATGGAAGTGCTTGTATGAATGGGAGTGCATGGGTGAATGCAAACAGGTTGTATAAGCGCTTTGAGTGCTCATACTGAGTAGAAAAGCGCTATATAAGAACTAGTCCATTTACCATTTACATGCACTTGTGTTTAAAAAAAAAAAAAAATGGTGTTTGTTATGAGCAAACTGATTTGCACAGATCCAATAACAGAACAGCTCTCAGGTTCAGATCAGGTTGGCCGTCAGTAGATTAAGTATTTAATTCCACATTTAAGAAATGAAAAACAGGCCTCAGCACTATCTGATATATCCCTTAAAATTAATCACTTTCTAGAAAGGTATTAAACTTCATGTCAGCTTAAGAGTTTCAGCACTACTGTACTGAGTTTATCTTCTACCCCCATAAAAGATCTCAGCACATTAAAAGCAAGTACAAAAAAACTACAGGAAATCGTGTTCTCAGAAAACCTTATAACAGCTCTTGGGGACTTTAAAGGTGTGAAAACCACAAGTGATTCTCAAGTACAGGTTTGTAATTTTAGCTCTGAATTTTAAATTTCTAAATCTTTTAGCTTCTGTCTCTTCCAAAACTCCAGTGTACTCTGGTCACCTGCTATGGCATTGTTTAAGTGCTCTGTGTGTATAGGCACTGCTCACTAAGAGGTGCCAGTTAACAGAATCTCAGTTTACCTGTAGACGACTGAACCAGAACAAGGCTCATGCTCATGCATCTCTGGCTGTGAGGTGGCAGTTTATTACTTGTTGGAGGATGTTCTACATTGAGTGGGTGTGAAGCACATATGTAAGGTAGTGATGTAGATCAGTCATGTGAGAAACAGCACAACAATCTGGGCAATTCAGCTACATTTGTACACATGGGGGAGTGGGACTATGTATGAAAACCTCCTAAACAAAGCAAAAAGTCTTTAATCACTTCAATCACATCTTGGTTGTCTTAATTTTAAAATTCAGCATGGTGGTGTAAAAAGGTAAAATTACAAAAACTGTGTCACTGTCCAAATACTTATGCCCCTAACTGTGGCTTATCAAAAAAGATGCACACTAATCACACTGAAGAAAAGGGAAAACCCCACATAGAATATGCATGGGTAATGAGTAATTTATAGCCAAGACCCCACTGAAACCAACCTCACTGCACTGTTGTGGCTGCATCTGCAAATGTAGCAGGTGAGCTAACTGCTCATGTATATGTTAGAAGACGATGTGTTGAATCAACAGCGTGCACTCTACAGGGGTCCAGTTGTGCCTATTTTTCCATTTTTCTCGCTCCCAACTTTTATGCGTCTCAAATTGCTCATTTTCCTTCCATATTCTGTTTCTACCACATTCTCACATCCTATCAGTCTGAGAAGTTAAGCAGTGTGACTGAGCTGGCCAGTTTCCTGTGAACGCTTGACTTCCACTGCCACGCATACGAAGGGCGGTGCCCCAGCAGCCCACAGCCAACTTTGCAGACCCCCTTGAGGGCGTGACTGAGTCACATGTCCTCACAGACACGTTTCCTCACAATGACTTGACTTAGCCTATAATGACTTAGAGATGCCAGGGTGATTACTGAGCTGAGAGACAGACTGATATTCTAATATAAAGATATTAGAATGATTAAAAAAATGCAAACAAGGATCATGGTGGAGACTGAAAGAGCGCTTTACCAGGAGATGTAGTTGTTAGCGGGTCTAACCTACTTTCTGTCTCCTGGCTGAACAAGTCAGCATCACTGTACTTCCCTGGTACACTGAATAATTCACACATACACAGAGAAACACGTTCTGTTTCTTCAACTCTTCTTCAGCTGATTGACAGAAAATAAGCTCTTCCTACAGCAGCAGTGGGGAGAAGGTTTTTGAATGTGTGTGGCCAGGAAGTGCTGTTATTGAGCGTTACTGGCAGAGAGGCTGCACTGACGGTCACCTTCCATGCAGATACACATACACACACACATGCTAAAATAGGTCACCCCTCACAATGTTCTCAGAAAAATCCATCTCCCGCGCTGCTAGCATGCGGGGAAAAGATGCACTGCTACAGCACAGAGACTAAAAGGGTCTGTGTGAGTTTGTTGCTCTGCTTCCCTCTGTCAAACAATTCAATCATCGTGATCTGTGCTCTCTCTGCCTTTCTTTTATTGCAGCATTAATGTCCCTCATCAGAAAAAGGCTGCATAAGTCCAAAATCATACTCAGTTATGAAGAAAGATGTGGCTGAGAAAAAAGCAACAGCAGAAACATTAGCTTGACATTTTGTGAAAAATATACTGTCTTTGTTTCACTTTAACAGCAAATTTATTTTTTACGCTCCAGATTTTCCTTAAAAAAAAAAAAAAAAAAAAAAAATTGTAGACAATGAAATGTAAGAAGAAGAATCAGAAGAAGAAGAAACAGCCTTTATTGTCCCACAGAGGGGAAATTTGGGTGTAACAGCAGCCGCAGTTATTATAAATATAAATAAAGATATAATAATTCACACTATTAAGAAAAGAATATATATAAAATCAACAAACAATATTAACCTTAATACTACTACTAATAATAATAACACTATATACAATGTACATGAATGTAATCATATAGGCAAGAAAGAATTTCAAGCTCCAGTGAGAAACTATGACAAGCTGGTGCATCAACTTAAAATAAAGCCATATAAGACTCAAGTCAAGAAGAAAAAGTGCTATAAATAAGCAATTCAACATCAAATTTAAATTGATTTAAAAGCGTTTCCTTAATGCTAAGCTACAGACAGTATAAAAGAGACACAACCACCCTGACATGTGGGGTCCCGTCTTGAAGCATCAAGAGTTTTACGGTTGTCACGATACTAGAATTTCAAACTAGATACAGATATCCAGGAAAATACTTGATAATATTTTCAATACTGGCAGGTGAAATTTTTTTTTTTTTAAATAAAGATTAGAAAAATACACAGACATCAATATTCTCTGGTTTTTCTTCTTAAGATTGAGGCTATGCAACTTTTACCTGGTACTACAGTCATTTTGTTTTGGTTTGTTTTTTGGCTCAGATGTCGACTGTTTTTTGTTTCAGAGAACAAGCCAGCATGTCAGGTGCCTGCTATTAGTTGTACAGTTAAACAGAGCTTAAAAATCATGCTCATTAACAGAGGAAATAACATCAAACCACACCCTAAGTACTGCAATGAGTCAGGGGTTCAGACCCGATCGTTAGCCACAGATCTTGACAAATAATGATGCCAAACAACTAGCATAAGCTGCCAAGCTTAGCATACACACTTTTATGCATTGTGCACTCATTTCCACTTGAAGACAACTGGCCAATATAGGTCAGTGGAGCATTGACAGTATGGGTCTGTAAAAACAGTCTCTTACACAGGGGTGAGACAGCAATGTGATTTTTTTTTTTTTTTTTTAAAGTAGCCATCGGGCTTTCCTTTCTGTCACACTTTCATTTTCAGTTCTAACGCATCTGGTTGAATCCCTGTGTATGTCTTGCTATGAGAGTCAAAGGCCGAGGATGATGATGCACAAACAGGACACAAGGTTACAATAATGTCAAGTAATTATTCTGTAACTATATTTGCAATTTGAGTCTGTATGCAGGTTTATGATTCAGAGGGACTGCAGGAAGCACCTGTGCTGAACATTTAAAACCACCATTACTCCTGAGTGCTCACTTCCTTTGGGACCGCGAATGCCACCCATGCATGTACAGTATACTCTGTAGACAGACGCGCACCGAAACCTACTCACACTTCTTCCTCTGATTTAATGAGTCACTGTTTCTGTGACTTTGTGATGTCAAAAGACAAAACGAAGTGGACAAAGAAAATAAAAGCAAGTGGAAGGAAAAGGGACTGGAATACAGTCGGACAAACTGATGAGGGAAGTGGAAAATTAAACAGCCTACAGACAATGAATGCAGAAACATTTCTGCAGAATTGTTTAAATGTTTTGTCAGTTTGAGATTAAGTTTGGCTGGTTTCGTTTTTTGAGACAGTCAAATAATGTATAATGAAATCTAATGTAATGAAAAACAAGGTTTCTTTGAGGTGGACACCCAAAAGCCCAAGAACAAAATCTCAAGAATAAAATAAAAATCCTTACTAATCTTTTACTGGCCTTTCAGTTTATATTCTCCTTCCTTCTGATTGGCTACCCCTTACAAACCCAAGATTTGAAGAGCAAGAGCTTTGTGCCTGAGATGTCCATATTAGGCTCTGAAGCTGAGAGTGAGAGTGAACCTAATTATCACAGCATGACCTCTCCGCTGCCTTTGCTCCATTTTGTTTCCCTAAAAGAAGTCTGAAATTTAATCACCTTCTCAAACTCATTGGACAATTTTAAAGACCCATCATCAACAAGGAACTTGATCCTGAAATAATTAATACAGAAAAGTAATTCGATCAGCTGCATTTCTAGAGCACGTACGCACGTACACATAAATGGTTAACATTTACCAGTATCGGCTTGTTGGTAATTTCCCACCCTGGATCAGAGCCTACAGCAGGAAGCAGATGTGAACAAACCTCATAATCCCAATCATCTGGGACAGGACCTCATTGTGTGTTTCGTGTGTGCTCGGTGGCTACGTGCATGTATTAATCGCCTCCCTGCTCAGATACTATATTCACTCTGTTAAAGGTCAAGCTGCTGACCAAATCTGGACTTTAGCGTGTGATTCTGTGGATTAATATAACATTTTAGATACAACATTTACAAAAGCAGGGTAAATGAGTGCAGGTAAATGAATGTGGGTGAGGTGGCATGAACGCTATGACTCGTCCCTTTATGCATTTCCTTTCACATAAGTCATTCATTACACACAGGGCATAATTTCCTGAGTATTTCACTGTGTGGTCTCCTTATCTTGATCAATTAAGATCTTCTGGGTTGCCAGTGGGTCAGCTAGTTTTCATCCTCTCTCTGTCTCAACCCCCCCACCCACATGCACCCACCCCTACCCCAACTGTGGACCGGAAATATTGCGTTACGTCTCTTTTGAGAAACATCCGACTTATAGGCAAAAAGTTATTTTCTGGGTTAAACCGTGGGAAGGTGCGGGTGAGAACAAAGAGGATTGTGACACTACAAGAAATTGGGAAGTCATGTTTCTTGTTGTAGTAACATGCGGCGGGCTGATGGTGGTACACACACACACACACACACACACACACACACACACACACACACACACACACAGAGCAGCCGACCCCTGCAGTGTAACCCCCTGCACACATTCTCACAAACAGGCTGATAAAAGCAAATGTACAGCAGCTGCAATAAAACTTGTTACCTACACAATACAAAGAAATAATTATAAATATGTTAATTATGACAACCTTAAAAAATTTTACTTAAATATTTTGGATTTTTGTGACATTTTATTTTTAGTTCATGAAATGTTTTATTATTGAATATTTAACTATTTTGTAGATTAAAAATATACAGCTCTGTGCACTTTTCTATTAATTTTGCATGTTCTGGGTTTGCAGTTGCCAATTATGAACTTTTGTGCTAATCTTATGCATGTTCTGTCATTCTGAGTTGTTCTATATTTATTATGTTTACAGATCTGTTGCCCCAGTCGTGTTTTATTTATATTCACATTAAAATCGCAAAGCTATAACACCATGAGCAAAACAGATAGCTGGGTTAGTGATAACTCAGTGTAGGAAAAGGAAGCTCTTGGAGGAGAATTTGCAAGACTGGTGCTCAAGCGTGAGCAATCGCTCACTTGTATTTCTAATACAAGAGTAATGAATAATGACTGCTGCAGTAATTTATCTGAAGAAAATAATTTTTTTAAGTTCTGCAGTTATGAATTTAGTAGACAGTATCAAGTAAGCCACTCGTGTTATGATCCTTAGTTGGACCGGGTGTGTCAGCAGCCCTCAGCCTGTTGGGAGAAGGTGCTTCAAGTGGCACTTGGAGACTAAGCTACCATTTGAGAAAAACTAGCAGTAGAGCTGAACCAGAGAAAGAACATATTTGCTGGATTATGTAGAAATGTCTATAAAGGTAATGAAGTCAGGTTCTAATTTAATGGAGAGGGAACACTGCCAACGGGCTGCCAAAAGTGCCTTCTGACAGTATAATCAAAAACAAGAACAGACCAAATGTCAGATGACAAAGAAGCTCTTTTGTGCAGATTTTAGAAACCACTGCTAAACTGTTTTTGCAAACAACATAAATACAATTTAGAAATGTCTCTATGCCTAACTGATGGGGTGAAAATGAGAGCCTAGAATGAACAGGCAGTCCAGGAGACAGCTTAATGGCCTCGCTTCCAAAAGAACCTTAAAAGAAAAAGTTCCTCAGATGGCGCTTGGAGGAACTGCAGTTTCTGCCACTTCTACATTGGCTTCATCTTGCAGCTCTGGAGGTGGACCCTTGGTTAAGACTGGTGGGTCATTTTTGCTACTATTCACATAATTTATCAGGTCAGTGCTTTCTCTCCCTTTGGCAATAGTGACTTCCACTGACAAGTTTGCCCCAGACCTCCCTCAGTAACCACTGTCACTTTTAAAAAAAAACACAAAACAAAAAAACAAACACTGTGGCATCAGTGGCTACCAGTGTTACAAATCCCTGCCCAAGTGTTTGTGTGTGGGGGGTAATACATGGGCAAAAAAGGCCTTCAGATTCTGCACTGAATGTGGAAAAACACACACACACACACACACACACACACACACACACACACACACACACACACACACACACACACACACACACACACACACACCTCGCATAAGGGAAAGCCCCCCGGTGACAGTGGAAACTGTTACCACACACACAATCATAAACACACACGTATGTTTGGCATTGTCACATCTCCTCTCTTCATCTCCTTGCTGAGCATTTAATGTCTGTGGTCTGATGAACACTGTAGTGAAGCGTGCGTGTTTGCACTTTTTCGCTTCCTTTGATGTGCTCCTTGGGAGTAATCTGCTTGCAGAGTTGTGGCAAGCGCGGACACAAAGAGGCTCAACTCCCACTTCTAAACCTTGTCTAGACTACAAAATTGAGTCCAGTGTTCCCAAAAGCAGGTACACGTGTTTTTATGAGAGTGTATTTGGAAACATTATCACCTCAAAGTACATACACACTCCACAACGCGCACCTCAACCTTTTCTTGTAGTAACAGACTTTCTGTGGTGTAACAAGATCCAGTTTGAGTTTGCACAAGTTAAAATTGATGACTAATAACATTTGGAGACAATGCCACCAAGGACAGCTTTGCAAAAATCCATGCATACGACCCTGTGAGGCATTTAGGATTGAACTGCTCACTAAATGTTTTATCAGGCTGCATGGTGGCCCAGTGCCCTATCACAGAGAGGTCACAAGCTCAACCCCTGCAGCTTCTATGTCTATCACCAGCTGTGTGTTCAATCAACCTGCCTTGAGCTAAAGTCTATAATCAGACTACCTCACCCAGTGTACTGAAAGTATGACTGTTATTTGTACAGAGGTCACACAATGTGTAAATCCATATGACAAAAAAATCCTACTGATTGCAAAATCCAATAAAAAGTCTGCCTCTCTTTGCACCGAAATGAAAGACACTTTAAATTAGACCATAATAGTCGACTCAGCTGAGCGAGCTTTGATTGGTCAGTTAAATAGGAAGTCAAGTGGAGACACCACTTTAAATAGGATCCTTACTCTGCCCACAGGAAATTACACACAGATCATCCCCAAGAAAGCAACAAGTGAGAGTTTTCTGTGTAGAGGTTCCACTTGTTTCACAGTGCCAGATTTGTGAGTCACAGTATTATTTATGACACAGCTATTTCCAGGTAAGGGAGATTATTACAATCTAAGGATTAACTCCCAGCGGCAAAGCAGAACAATCAGTTTTACACTTCAATGAATACACAAAATTCACCTTGTAAAGGGGACAGTCATGCTGCAAATAAGTAAAACATGCTTGTTAGCACTGTGAGATATTTAGGATGGACTTGAAACACGGCCACAGCAGCTCTGATGATGTTCTCCATCCTACCCACACCAAATATTTTGTCATATCTTTAACATCTATACAACATCATTTTTATAGTACTTTGGACAGTACTATAAGTAAGAATCTGAAGCAAGTCATATATTGCAACTGTATATAGAAAATGGAAGTAGCTTCGAGGTCTGAAAAGCGAAGGCAATAAGGAAGTGCCTTTAACCTGCATTCGTTTTAATGACCAGCAAAGGGAGATTGCTCGTGTTTCAAACTGCTCATGTAGCTTGAGGTACCATAAAGGGACTTCACTTACCAATAGGTATCACGTCAATCTTTTATTTACAGTCTATGCTGTCATTGTGTGAATGAATTGTGAAATTGTATTTTATTAAAGGGAACTTTTTAGTTCCCTTTAACAGCCTTTTCTGTGTTATGACTAGAATGACTTTATGGGGAAATCCAAAGTAGTGCTATTGTTCACCTGACTCAGAGACACACTCACACCCAGTGGCTGAACATACTCTAATTCAACCATCTTGGACTGTAGCTGGCAACTGTAGTCCTTGTTGCTCTGAAGATGAGCTCCAAGCTGGACTGTAACTCTTAGGAGGACCTGCAGCTGGTGGAGAACTGCTTTGTGCTCCCACAGAGAGCTCACAAGGACTACCAGCCTGAGTTCAAGAGGGTGGAGTTGACATGAATCTACTGAAGATGAGTTGTTGGAGGCGGCTTTTAAAAACATAAAGCCCATATTTAAAAAAAAAAAAAAATTCAGATTTCAACTTTTTTAAGAAAGAAAACTTGATTGGTGGATTTATATTGTATACTGAATTATTACATTAATTTTGTCATTTCACTCTTTCCCTGTGTTACCCAACTTTCATGAACTGTTATGGTTTATCTTAATTCCTCCTCTCGGTTCTGTGGTTGAACAGGCTATTTAAAAAAAAAAAAAAAAACTCATACATAAGCACTAATAGCTGGTTTGGAAAGTCGTGGGTCGACAGAAGCCGCTGATAACCATCCTTTGTGGAAAAAGTACGACTGTCATTGTTGCATCTGCACAGATGGACTAGATAACAGTACATATCTGACCTTTTATCCTATATGTACTTTTTGGATTAAGTCATCATCACCAGGCAAAAGTATGTATACATACACACACAAAAAATGCATGCATCTTTTACTGATGACACAGTTTAACCTTTTTTAAAAAAAAAAAAAAAAAAAGCACCTGTAACACCCATTTCCATCTCACATTTTTATTCTTAGCCTCTAGTAGAGCAGCTTTGCGTGATTCACTGTAAAAAAAAAAAGAAAATCCTTATCCTATACTTGGCCTCAGCTCATTCACTGGCTCCTCACCCTTTAAGCCAGCAATCTTCTGATTGGCTACCCCAGTGAGCAGATGGTTTTAACAACAGATGGGTGCTTCTGCACTCCCACTTTGACATCATACAGAGCCAAAAGTAGGGAAAAAAAATGTCTGAAAAAGGAGACACTAGAGCAGTCTGAAGCCTGAGCTTTTACCTGACCTCACCAGCATCCACCACTGCAATAGTTTATATGTGACAGATTGACTCTGAATCTGATTTCCATTTGAATTCACCAACAAAGTGCTCGTCACTGGACAAAGACACACTATGAACAAATTAAAGAGCTCAATTACATCACCAAATAATACAGGTCTCTAGAGCAAACATTTAATTCTCAGTATACATCTTTAACACTGCTCATCATGCTTTCTGCATTGTACTTCATGAGAGGCCATAAAAACTTTACCTCCCATGTAATCTGCCTCTACATGACTGCCACTGAAACAGCTCACTGTACAGTTTTCTAATGAGGTCAAACATGACAAGAGACCCCACGATACTTCCAATTAGGGTGCCAGGTAGAAGAAAAACCTGAAGCATCCCCATTGCATCAAACGGCAAAACAACTACTGAAGAAAACATATAATCTCTGACTCTTTGCCCCACCAGAGCCTGTAATTATGTGAATAAAACACATTCTATATATAAACAACAATAGGCAGTTAAAGTGGGTGTTATGTCAGGGTGTTCTGGTGAGTCACTTTGTAGAGAAGCACACCCCATGTGCTTGTGGTATTGTGAGCTTGACTCCAGCAATTGAAAGCCTCACAAGGCTTGAAATCAGTGCCACAGACTAGCGGCAACTGGCTAAAACACTTACTTACATGTTTTCTGCGGCTTGTGAGGCTTAATGGCGCTCCGTACACTGGCACACAGCCCACCTGTGCTCAATCGGGACAAGTTTTCTTGACTGCAAGCTGGTGCATTTGCTAAATAATTTAGGTGAAACTCAACATTCACAAGCTGCTGCCAGCTGTGAGGAAATTTTAGCTTGAAGACAAATTTCTATAAACCTCATTCAGTAACATTGCATGTACAAAAATAACCTGATTACTATGACTAATGAGATAAAGGATAATTGAATTAATTGAAGCACTTTAATGCCCAACAGATTAAGTTTATATGAGCTGCTTGATTATCAAGTTACTGTCTAGAGACATGTGTGATAGCCCAAAGGCTAACAGGAAATCTATTGTATTTCATGCCAATGAAACTCATTTGAAAGGAAACTGCAGACATCACACAAATAATCAAGAGTTAAAACATGAAAAAGTGTCAGCAGTTTCCTGCAACATCTATAAAAGACACCACTTTTAGTAGCCACAAAACTGGTGGGGTGTTTTGCTGGAGAAACTGACAGCAAGAAACACCTTCTCATCGTTAAAAGCTTTAAAATTGTGTTGCTTTGCCTACGAGTCCTCCTCACATATGTGTGGTTGTTGGAGGCAGTGTGACAAGGCGTGGACGTGTGTAATCTTATGAATGACAAGTATAGTGGTGCTAAAAGAAGAACCTGCATTTAACCAGCTCACTCTACATACAGAATTTAAGGGTAAGAGAAACAGGCAGGCAATAAAATCGCAAACATATGGACATTAAACTGAGGCTATAGCGTAGAAATTCAAACTAAAGAGGCTATGTATTCTGAAATCAATGTTCTGTAAATAAGCCAAAGGCAGACTAGTTCCAACTCCTTAGCGCTCGTCCATCAAGCATTTCCTTAATGCCCCTCACATAGCAGAGAATTCATTTTTTCTTGGCGCAACATCTCCCAGCTCCTTGTTTTCTGCAACTTTCGCTCAAAGGACAAGACAGAAGGCTAAGTCAAGAGCACAAAATTAGACACAGCTCTGCTTATTACAGAAACTCTTATGTACTTAATCTCAACGAAAGAGGCCCTGATCCAAAGTGTGCTAGAGTGTTGCATTTTTAAAGCCAGGACAAAATGTTATGAAATGGGCCAAGAAAGAATGTTGCAAGCTCCAGCAAGCAGCTTGCATGAAGTAGGGAAGTGAGGAGAGTCTGTGTGTGGGGGAAAAAGTTAACCATTCTGGTGCTGAGCAGCTTCATTCTCACATAATAAAAAAATCGCAAGATGATTAATAAATAAGTAATGTAATGGAAGGTAATGTTGCTCGTGAAAAAGAAAAAAACAAACAAACCCTAAACCCATAAAACTGTAAACTTGGTTAAATAGCTTTAGTATAACTTTAATTGCTGTAAATAAAGATAATAAATCAAATTATACCAGAAAATTACCAAACATATCTAAATTAAAAGCTGACTCAATGACACAAATGCTTTTATAGGAGTGGCATTTTGAGCTATTTCACAAGCCCGGTCCTATTTCGAGTCCAGACTTAGAACACAGTGACATCCAGTTATGTAGAGAAGCCAAACTAATGACTGCGGGTCAGCAGTCACCACAAAATATGCATTCAAAATTACTTTAACAGCAAGCATCTCTATTCAATCTCAAAAGATCCTCTCCACATGTAGGAAAGTGACGAGTTTAAAACTAATGCTGTTATAAGTTTTAGTTTAAATGGCTTTCAAATCAACTTAATGGTCATTTTTGTGGGTGCAAGGTGTGTGTAGCGCTTTGCAATTTGACTGCTTTAAAGTGGAAATGTAAATAAAAGTTTGCATGTGACCAGATTTATGAATCACCAGAGCAGATATCTGCCAAATCTTCTAATAAAATTGAATTCATTTTCATAAATAGTTCAGTTTTCTAGCATTGAAACACAGGGGAAACCATGGGAGATCAAGCATACAGTTAAGCTCAGGTTTGTGGATATTTACTGCTTATTGAGGACAATGAATCACTGCACTGTGTCTCAATCAGACATATAGCCACAATAAAAGATTCACCTACAAGCTGCTCCAGCAACATCATTTTAAGAAATACATTAACACAGGGCTGCAAAGAGACGTCAATGTGTCTTAACTGTTATTTGCCTTTTTTTCCATTTTAAAGAAACAGGAGTCGGTGGTGTTTCTGTAGCATGGGAGACAATGCTAGGCCGCCATGTAAAGCCTAGAAATGGGAGGAAAAAGGAAGAGGGCAGTGTGGCCGCCCCTGCCTCACCTCCTAGGGGATACACGGAGAACCAGGAGACGGGGAGGGGGCTGGGTGGAATACGGAAGGTCAGTAAGAAGGAAAAGGTGGAGGTTATAAAGGGAAGAGGGTACATGTGAGATAGATACAGGATACAAGAAGCCAGACAGAGGCGCCTGTAAATTTTGACCCACCATAAAGTCGCTGCCGAAGTTATCCTCTCCCCTCTCATCGTCCCCCTCTCTCATGGCCTTCACCCCCTGGATAAACTTTCTCAGGATGCCGGCTTGGTCCATGCTTCAATCTTCCTGTTGCCTTTTCCTTTAAGAAAAAAAATCTCCCAAACTAGCAGGGGGGGTAGGAGAAATGTTAAAAAATAAAACAAAAGAGGACACTAGGAAAAAGGGAAGAAGGGAGGGAGGGGAGGATAAATAAAAATAAATAAGCTTCACGGGTCCTCCCAGAGAGTCATCGTCGGCTCACAACACAGCACATTTTTTTATTATCGCCCCATGTTGTTTCTCCCTTTCCTTCTTTCTTCTGGACTGTTTTCACAACGACAGCGGTTAGTCCCGGAGAAAAGCAGCAGCGGCCGGGTTTTCTGCCCCGTACGCAACTTCACAACCACGGCGGTGCACCAACTGTAAACACTCGGCTGTGCGAGAAATGAAAAATAAAGGGAAAAAAGACAAGAACCCGGGTCTGGCCAGCCTATGTACCCCTCCCTGTCTACCTCGGCTGCCACATTCACACACTGCTGCTCGTTATTCGCTACTGGGGAACATCCGGACTAGGTAAAGCCAAGGATCATATAGCCCCGCCTCTTCCAGGATATAGCAAGCTCTGATTTGGCAACGCAGACCAGGAATTAGACTCTAACTGGCTAAACTGGATGTCGCTCTACCAAATAGCGCGGTCTCATTGGATATAATGTGTGCCTGTCGTTTTGACGCTATTCGTCACTGGTGTGATGAATTACGATATGAAAACGTAACGTTTAAATCAGCGGCGTCACTGGTTTCCTCTAATATGGATACTTTTTATATATTTGATAAAATTCTGCTGTACATAAATAATGTGTATATTGTAAAAGTCTGAGAACTGCATTTTATACATTTAAAATATTATGTTCTATCTAAATGTTTACATCTAATTGATAAAACAAAACAATAGCTGTAGGCCAGATTTTGGTCCACATTGACATTACAGCATTTTGCCAGCTGCACATCCATGTGTTGCATTTCCAGCTGGCACTACATCCTGAAGCTGCTCTATTGGATTGAGATCTGGTGACTGTGGAGGCCATTCGAGTACAGTAAACTCATTGTCATGTTCAAGAAACCTGTTTGAGATGATAGGAGCTTTGTGACATGCTGTGTTATCTTGCTGGAAACAGCCATCAGAAGACAGGTACACTGTGGTCATAAAAAGATGGACACAATCAGCAGCAATACTCAGGTAGGCTGTGGAATTTAAACAATTCTCAAATTGGTCTAAGGGGCCCAAAGTGTGATAGGAAAATCTCTCCCACTTTGTCACACCACCAGCAGCAGACTGCCCTGTTAATACGAGGCAGGATGGATGCATGTTTTTATGTTGTTTATGCCAGTGTGACCATAAAGTTGCAGCAGAAATTGAGACTCATCAGCTCGAGTAACTTTTTCCAGTCTTCTATTGTCCAATTTTGGTCAGACTGTGTGAACTGTAGCTCAGTTTCCTGTTCTTAGCTGACAGGAGTGGTACCTGGTGTGGTCTTCTGCTGCTGTAACCCATCTGCCCTCATGGCTGGACGTGTTATACCCACACATAACCAGGTATGCATCTTCTGCATACTTTGGGTGTAACGAGTGGTTATTTGAGTTACTGCTGCCTTCCTTGAAGCAGTCTGGCCATTGTCCTCTGACCTCTGGCATCAACACAGCATTTTCACCCAGAGAACTGCCACTCACTGGATACTTTTTTAGACCACTCTTTGTAAACCCTAGAGATGGCTGTGTGGGAAAATCCCAGTAGATCAGCACTTTGTGAAATATTCAGACCACCCCCTCTGGCAGCAACAACTTTCAAAGTAACTTGAATCAGCTCAGTTTGAACTTCAGCAGGTTGTCTTGACCATGTCTACATGCCTAAATGCACTGAGTTACTGTCATGTGATTCGCTGATTAGATATTTGCCTTGACAAGAATTTGAACAGCTGTACCTAATGAAGTGGCCAGTGAGTGTATACATTCATACATTTCCCTGTCTTCATATTCTTGGAGAAAGGGCTGGGTGTTGAATATATATGTTATGCAATATTGCGAAGAAATTCCAACTTGAGCCTCCAGTTCATTTAAATTTGATGTAACTGACAAACTGAAGAGAAAGTGAGCGTGCCAAAGACGGAGGAAAGAACAGAGGAACCAAATTGGTATTCAGGATAAAGCTGTCTGGGGACAGGAACTCAATAGACACTTATGCACAACGAACTGTCTTCCAATAAACACAGAGGGGAATCAAGTCACTTTGTTTTCCTTTAGTTCGAGCAGTGACAACAAACAAACCCATCTATTCAGTCTGAGTAAGAGGGAGAAGGAGAGGGGACGCTGTCACTGAGCCAACAAGCCTTTTCCTCACACAAACTGCTTGTTGTTGCTCTTGTCTTTAAACTTATTTGCTTGTTATCCCAGTAAATATTCACTGTTTTCTTTGCTTTCTTGTCCCTCGCTCCTCGTGTTTCTATTCTGGCCCAATTTCATGTCCTTCTCAATTTCCTACTTTTTCTTTCTCTGTTTATTGTTATTTCTGAGCTGACTCAAACTTTCTTGCCCTTAGCTGTGCACTGAGTGGGATCTATAGTTTGGCTGTTGCTATATATGAGAGATTCATTATTTACTAATCCACTAACTGAATTCTGAACATTTTTTGCTGATTTAAGTTCCTAAAAATAGGAGAACCCAAAGATATTCAGCCAAACAAACAAACAAAAAGCCCTAACATATCCTCAAACTAGGAAACATTTGTTTTGGGGGTTTTTTTTGCATTCAGCTACCGACTGCAAGTAGTTGCAACGACCAACTGGTCAACCAGAGTCAACCACTTTCAATCACAAGGCAACTACACAGGTTGTCTGGTGGGAGGCAACTTGTCTTCAAACGACTGTTGTCTGAATTGCACTGACTGCAATCACTCTCAGACAGGTTTGCAAATGATTGCCATCTAATTTATAAATGAAGACAGAGTGCCAACACGTTGCAATCAGTCTGAGTCAGTATGCATCAATGAGGGCAACTTGTCTACAATGCATCTCTTTGCAACCGGGGACCCGACTCAGCTGGTTGGGTTGTTAGTTGATTGTATTCTGGTTATATTCCTATCTAAAAGCATTTTGCAGTTGCAGTCCATTTGTCTTCTGATTGGTTGCCCCTTGCAAACACATAGTGTTGGCTTCTGCATGTCTGTGGCGAGGCTTGTTTCTTCCTTCCACAGTTCATTAGAAACAGGTCAAGCAGACTGAGGAGATAAACACACGTCAGAGAGTACTCTAGTCTACTGTACTCTGTGCGTGCGCATGTGCATGACTTGTCTTATGGTTGTATGATGAAGAATATTTTAGGAAAGACCTTCTGGCCTTCTCTCTTTTCTCAGCACTGGCTCTGGTTGCTGTGTACTGTATCTGACCCTGACCTCTGATCTCCATGCGGAGAAGAGGGGAGTTTCACAAGAGGGGGGATCAGTTACGCATGATATTTTTATGA